>NC_091464.1:37014171-37314171 GCF_027789765.1 Dendropsophus ebraccatus
ATACAGTAAACTCCTTAAGCGCCATATTTGCACAGGTGCATATGTTCACAAGCACTTGTGTTCTAACAACATAGATATGAACAAATACAGATGAACTCTGTACTGGCTTTTATAAACACCTATGTTAAAGATTAATTTTAGTGACATGAACAGAGATGCAAGTCAAAATGCATTGGGAGCCACATTATATTTTATATTTGTACATGATATATTGGAACATAACGTAAGTTAATTCTAAGCTCCCTTTCACACATCAGTATTACACTATCCACAATTACAGATCAGTAACTGCGGACGGACCCTTATACACATCCATAGCTGCTATAGATCTGTGAAAGGGTTGTGACCCATGCCACAAAAATACTGCCATGTCATTGTACAGACTGCATTTGTGTTACGGATCACCCATTCGAATCAGTGTGTCTGTGCAAATGGGGAAAGCTACGAGTACACATCCATAAAATCTGTAGCTGCAGGTCCTTCTCCGTCCATAGTATCCATAAAATACAGGACGTGGGAATAAGTCCTTAGGGACAACTCTGTAAATGTCCTTGAAAGGCCCTGAAAATGGTCTGCTAACAGACCAGAAAGAGCTTGAGAGGTTTTGCAGAGAAGAATGGCAGAAAATCTCCAAATTCAGGTGTACAAACCTTGTGGCGTCATATGCAAGAAGACTGAAGGCTGGAATCACTACCAAAGATAGCTTTAAAGTGATACTGTAGTCAGCTTATCACGCACACCCTCCCCCAATCCCCAAATCCCACAATGCGCCCGGAGCCTTGGTTTGGCTATAAACTGAACATTATTCTGCAGCAGCAAATCGATACAGCATGGACTAGAGCATCCATGCCCTAGGCCCGCTATGCCTCTCCTTCCTTCTCCACCCTCCTACTCTGTTATGTGCCGTAGCCTCCAAAGAGCTCTGCTTATGGCAAATTATGATGGTGCGACCTACTTGTCAGGGGCGTGACAGAAAGGAGGAGGGTGGAGTACAACGGAGAGGCATAGCAGGCCTAGGGCACAGACGCCTATGCCACACCTCATTGACTCAGCTGCTGAGGAAATAAGATCAGTTTTTAGTCAAACCAAGGCACTGGCGCATTGTGGAACAGATGTTTCATTAAAATTACCAAAGTTTAAATACTCTCTTTTCACATTATGTCATTCTGGGGAGTATAGTGCAGAATGATGGAGGAATTTTTTTTTTTTTTAACCCAAGGCTGCAACAAAAAGTGGGAGGGTCGGATCCTAGTAATGCATTGTATATGACCCTTACTATAACATCTATAACACATCTTAGATCTTATGCATATGGCCATATCTGGATGCTCTATTACACAGAAATCCTTCTATGGAATATTTGTGCTTAACAACCAAAGTTTATTTTTTTTTTAACACACAGGCAATCTCTGCATTAGAGATTACCTTGGACAGGTAATACATACCCATATGCACTTCCGTATTCCATCTTTCAGGTCAGTGCACACAGCACCATTTATGGAACTACTAAACTGGTAGGACATAAAACAAAGTGACCAAAAAAATGACACACAAACAGAAACCCACTGTAAACGTGGCATTTTTGTTTTTACATGGTACATAGCAATGACAGTTTCTCCATAGTAGAATATTGTTCTACTGTGTTAGCCATAAAAAGCATTAGAAGATTGAAGAAATCAGGAGATATCTTGTAGAGGCCAACTGGGTATATTTGATAGTAAACTTTTGGGGAGTCTAGACCCCTTTGTCGGACATGATTTTGTATAAAACTGAATTCCCAGACTTATTTACACCGTAGACACAGATCGTGGGTTTTAGGATATTCCCGGTTCCCCCTCTTCTTTCTTATCAGCAACCACCCAACCAGCGACAAATCAGTAAATGGCCCCTCACCCTGCCTATAAAACAGGTGCAAGACCTGCATGTACACCCCTACCACTCAAAGTCTACCAGTCCAGGAGTCACAAGAGATACACAGAATCAAGGGAACATTTTTCTGCAGATCTTCCAATGTAGTGTATCTGATTATGTGTGCAAAGTCCCACTGCAGGCCTCTATGTGGGGGAAACAGGGCAGAGAGTCAATGAATGAACGGACCCCAATTTAATATTAACAGCAGGACCGATATACCAGCTGCCGCAAATTTTTCCAGAGAGAACCATAAAGTTGAAGACCTATGGGTTATAATAATTTTAATAATTTATTATTTTTATTTATATAGCGCAAACAGATTACGCAGAACTTTACAATTCTGGGAGTACATTCATAGACAAAATCAGACAGTACAGAGACACACATATAACTAGATTTGCATTTCCAGGGAAATACATAGTGCTTGAAAAGAGCGCCCCTTTACCAGTGACTTCCCTTTAAGAGAAACTTTAACCTTGGGTGCCATTCCTTTAAGAGCGACCTTGGCCTCATCCCTTTAAGAGCAAAATAGGTCCCTTTAAGGTTACAAACACACTTGGCGGGTCTGCAGCGAGTCTCCATGCTGCGTTTTTGCAGCGAGACTCACTGCAGATCCTGTCCCTATACTTTTAATGGCAGACAAACACGCAGCAGGGATGTACATCCCTGCTGCGAGTTTGTCTGCAGCCCACCCCATTAACCCCCCGGCCACCGGAGCTGATACTTCACCTGATCCCGGCTCCGGCGGTTCCCGATGTCTTCAGCAAGCCGGAGTGGGGACCAGGTGAAGTATATGCTCTAAGCCAGCCAGCCGCCCGCAGCCCCGGCCGCCCGATCGCACACCCCCCCCCCCCCCGCAGCACCGATCGCTCGCCCCCCCGCAGCACCGATCGCTCGCACGCCCCCCTGCAGCCACAGCCGCCCACCTGCAGCCCCCAATGCGATCGGTGCTGCAGGGGGGGCGTGCGATCGGGCGGCCGGGGCTGCGGGCGGCTGGCTGGAGCATATACTTCACCTGGTCCCTGCTCCGGCTTGCTAAAGACATCGGGAACCGCCGGAGCCGGGATCAGGTGAAGTATCAGCTCCCGCGGCCGGGGGGTTAATGGGGTGGGCTGCAAACAAACTCGCAGCAGGGATGTACATCCCTGCTGCGTGTTTGTCTGCCATTAAAAGTATAGGGCCGGGATCTGCAGCGAGTCTCGCTGCAAAAACGCAGCATGGAGACTCGCTGCAGACCCGCCAAGTGTGTTTGTAACCTAAGAGCGACCTGGGTCACGTCCCTTTAAGAGCAAGATTTAAATTTACGTTTAAAGACCCCTAATTTCCCATAGAAAATAATGGCCCATTGGAAATAATGGCCCATTGGAAATAATGGCCCATTGGATATAATGGCCCATTGGATATAATGGCCACACTCTAAACGCTAACGGCCAATCACAGCACATATGCAAATAGCTGAAATATAGCAGCCAATAGGAACTCTAAGGTCTTGTCAGTCAATGTATCACACCATCCACACAGTCACATGTCCACTATTGGCCAATAGAAGATGTAATATATGGAAGGTCCTTAACGATTTTGTCTCCCTGACATAAGTAAGATTGTCATGGTAACCGAGCAATGATCTTTACCATTATAAGGACCCAGGTCGCTCTTAAAGGGACCCAGGTCGCTCTTAAAGGGACCCATGTCGCTAGAGCGACATGGGTCCCTTTAAGAGCGACATGGGTCCCTTTAAGAGCGACATGGGTCCCATACCTTTAAGAGCTACTAGGGTTCCGTCCCTTTAAGAGCTACTTGGGTCCCGTCCCTTTAAGAGCTACTTGGGTCCCGTCCCATTAAGAGCGACCTGGGTCCCTTTAAGAGCGACTTGGGTACTTATAATGGTAAAGATCATTGCTCGGTTACCATGACAATCTTACTTATGTCAGGGAGACAAAATCGTTAAGGACCTTCCATATATTACATCTTTTATTGGCCAATAGTGGACACGTGACTGTGGATGTTGTGAGACATTGCCTGACAAGACCTTAAAGTTCCTATTGGCTGCTATATTTCAGCTATTTGCATATGTGCTGTGATTGGCTGTTAGCGTTTAGAGTGTGGCCATTATTTCCAATGGGACATTATTTTCTATGGGAAATTAGGGGTCTTTAAACGTAAATTTCTTAAAAATTTCAAATCCGATCAAAACGAAAAATAGATAGCACACCTCACACCGCCGAGAGCTTCGAAACACAGTTTGAATGGAGTCTGTGCACAAAGAGGTTTGGGCTGTATTACGCGCAGAAAAATGGCTGGAAGAAACGGAAGAAGAAGAATACGGATTACAATATAGTGCTTTTCAAGTACTATAATTATCATACATGAGAAGTGAGGGCCCTTGCTCGCATGCATCAGCTTACAGACTATTAGGAGGGTTATGATCTTAACGGGACATTTCAAGACACAGAGAAAGACAGAAATGGGAATATAAACTAATGCAAAAATTTCAAACTTTGCAACATGGGCTCAATATTCATGTGACCTGTTCTGACTATGAAGGCCAGTAATTACTATCTGATAGCACCAAGAGCTTAGCATCCTCCTGTCTCGCCTCACAAGGTTTAGTTTATTCACCTGTTGTAAATAGCAGACCATTCTGTGTATATTGCATTTTGTTATTCACAAATCCTTTAATGATCTGCTTAGGGTTTCTATAAATCTGTGAATTCAGTTTTGGGGGGCTACGTTTCCCAAAAGCTTTCAATCAAATATCAAGTATCGCCTGATTTCTTCAATCTTCTACCAGTTTCCCCATAGAAACACTTAATTGTTAAGAAACCAATGGCTGTGCTGATAAAATAAACTTTGAGATACCAGCCTTGAATGCACTGGTATAAAAACAGTATTACAGCAGTCAAGTCAGATGCTAGAAGAGTAAGCTCACTGACTACACGGCAAATACTTCAAAGGAGATTTGAGATGCACATGAAAACACCCCGAGCATCTACTGGTACAAGTCATTCACCAAGCAAAAGCCTGATGATACATGATCACATGGGAACCACATTAACAGGTGGACTAATATGCATACTTCCTTCTCACATTTGTGGGACAATCTTCCTGTCATCTTTGTGGTGAAGCCAAGACGCTGAATGTATGTAGCACAGAGAAGGTGTGACAAGAATCTCCACCAGCCAGCTGGGCATATGAATTATCTAGGATTAAATGACTGAAGCAAGCAAACTGCAAACAGCCCGATACACTTCTAACCTCTGAAACATTAGACAAAGTCTGGAGCACAGAAATACAAAGATCCTGGTTCTGCCCAAGGACAAGTGGAGAGAGATTAACGGTGGGATCCTGAAGTCTGGACTATATAGTATTACAATCCTCTAAAATACTGCATTTTATACTGGTTTATACATTTTAAATAAAAGTTGACCAAAAAGACAAAAAATACATAAAAATACAGGAATATCTGCTCAAGGCAACAAGTGCATTTTTGGAGCAAATGCTATTTTAGTTAGGGCTATGTTCACATAACGTTCAGGGCCCACATACGGAGAATACACTGGAAAAAGTTACTGCTGTATATTCCAAATGTTTCCATAGGGCTCCATTCACTTTAATGGGCCTAAAAATAGCATTCCTTTTGACCTCCCGCATATTGTGTTCTTGCATTTTTGCAATGGAAGCCCATAAGTAACATAAGGCTACATCCTTAAGGCTAGACTCACATATAGCTTTTTTTTTTTTTTTTAACAATCTCTAGGATGTAAAAAAAAAAAATAATGCTTTTACTCTCTGATACAGAGTCAAAGAAGCTTTTTCAAGTTCCTAAAAAGCTGTATCACCCCTCTCTCTCCCCTTCCTGCTTTACTAACACCTGAAAGCTGAGTCCCAAGCAGGGTCAGGTATGGGAGGGGGAGTAAGGAGGTGGTGTTACTGCTTTGGGCACTTCAGAAGCTTAGGAAAGCCTCTGACTCTGTACTATAAAATAAAAGCATTTTTCTATGTTCTGAAAGCCAAACAGATATATTAAGGGTACCATGTGTCTCCTTGTCCTAACCACTAACAGTGTCAGCAGATTGGAATGTGAATGGTAGCTGACAGATTCCCTTTAAAAGGGAATCTGTGAGCACCCGCACCCTACCTGAGGTGCTGACAGTGTGCTGTAGTTGGCAGCAGGGCTGTGGAGTCGGTAAGGACAGACTCCAACTCCGACTCCTGAATTTTATCAGGACCGACTCCCGACTCCTGCTCCTTCATAAATGGCCAGTCATATACCAGGGGAGTTATTTGTCACACTGGCTCAGCAGCTTCTCCCTAATGTCCTACATGATCCTGGGGCGACTTCTGAGTGAATAAAGGAATACTGTATATAAAGCAGCTTCTCCTGTGTGTGCAGTGGATGCAGACAGTCTCCAGCCTTCTTGTCCTGAACTACTCACAACTAGACTAGATTGAGCAGGTGGTCTTTTCCTGCTGACAGTCTTCTATGTTTCTAACTAAATATTCACCATACTTAAAGAAACACTGCTAACAATGCCAGATACCTGTAATATAGAGGTCAGCCATAGTGATATAGAGAGGGGTCACACATAGTGATATAGAGGTCACACAGTAATATAGAAGGTCACTGTGGGGGCACGCAATAGCACGCACACACACACACACACAGCCTGCTGCAGCCATAGCATACACACACCCACACAGCCTGCTGCAGCTACTGCACAATCACAAAGCCTGCTGCAGCTATAGCACACACACACACACAGCTTGCTGCAGCCATAGCGCACACCACAAACACACACACACAGCTTGCTGCGGCCATAGCACACATACAGCCTGCTGCAGCCATACACACACACACAGCTTGCTGCAGCCATAGCGCACACCACACACACACACTCTGCTTGCTGCAGCCATAGCACACGCACACACAGCCTGCTGCAGCCATAGCATACTCACACAGCCTGCTGCAGTCATAGCGGACACACACACACACACACACACACACACACACACACACAGCTGCAGCCATAGAACACTGAAGAAAAACACACAATCTTCTCCCAAAGAGAAAACACCACACTGAGGACAGAGGTTACTGTTACACTACTTATTTCTTCTCCTCCTCTATATTACACAGGATATCTTCATATTACACTGCTGCTCATATACAGTCATCCAGCATCCAGGAAGAGAACAGCACAGCTCTCCCCCCACACAATGGACTCTTCCAGCTCAGAAACAAACTGCCAAATAGTGACCGACAACTTTTCCATGACCCTCCCCTTATGTACTAGGGCCAGTGTCCTATTAGAATGTTGTTCATAATATATATTCATGAGCAAAACTTGTAAAATTCATATCAAAATTCAATTCTACATTTTTTTAAAGATTTTTTTTAAAGCTGGAGTCGGAACATTTTTTTCTGACTCCAACTCCAGCCAAAACTAGCTCCGACTCCACAGCCCTGGTTGGAAGTCCCCTAGTGAGCATGGTGTCTTTTGGTAATCTGTTCGTAGAATGGATTATCCTATTGTAATAAAGAGTCAAACAAGTTGTGGCTCAGTGTTTGTGCCTCACTGTAGCACTCCTCACCACTCCTTCATAAATAACCAATGTTGCCCGACCTCCTCCTCACTCATGCTGTCAGTATTTCCCTATAGAGGACTGACCTGCCAGATATAGTTAAGCCTCTTAGTCTGTGTTAGAGCTGTGGTCTAGGGGTAAATCATTTGTCTAGAGCAGTGCTTCTCAAACTGTGAGGCGGGCCTCACCAGTGAGGCGCCCCCTAGTTGTTGTTGAGGCCCAGCTGAGGAGGGAGTTTTCATAAAAGTGACTGTAAGCTGCACTACCCTTTCCCCAACTTCAACAATTTCTGGTTATGGAACATTGTTGGCTGATTCTGCACTTATTTAATATTATACAGAGACTAGGAGACAAATGAAGGGTAGACTAAGCAGTAGTTCTTATATCTGCATGGACTTCCACCATTGATGGTGAAGCCTAAGCATCCTCTTGGTCAGTCTGGTGAGGCCCAGGCAGCATTTTGTTTGTCAGGTTAAGCTCCAGTAGAAAAAGTTTGAGAAGCACTGGTCTAGAGACCAGCATCAGTTTGTTTTCTTTTGTTTGAATGCCCCGATTGAAATCAGATTTTTTTTCATCACTGTATAAAAAAAACAAAACACCCAATTGTGATTTCTTTGCACTTTTAATGATACAATAATAAGGGGGAAAAAAAGAAACCTATTTCACTTCCATCAGGGGATTCAAACCAAAGAAAACAAACTGGTGCTGGTCTCTAGACAGGTGATTTATCCCTAGACCACAGCTCCAACAAAGGCTAATGCGGCGTTTACACGGAGCGATTATCGTTCAAATTTTCGCAATAACAATCGAATTTGAGCGTTATTCATTCCGTGTAAACACAGCGAGCGATCAAGCGACGAGCGAGAAATCGTTCATTTTGATCTTTCAACATGTTCTCAAATCGTCGGTCGTTCGCTAAAAATTCGCATATCTCTTTGTGTAAACAGTCTTTCAAAGATTCACCCTATGTGAAAGATGGGCTTAGGCGATCTTACAAACAATCGCAATAACGATTTTTCTTACGAATTTTCTAATGATTTATTCGTCTAAACGCTGATTGTTATAAAAACCAAATCGTTGGTTCAAAAATCTTTAAACGATCGATTGGGCAAATTATCGCTTTGTGTAAACACAGCATAAGAGGCTCAACTATATCTGATTGCAGAACAGTCCTCTATTGGCAGATAATGAATGACAGCTGAGTAAGCAGGCAGCCAGGCAGCATTGATTATTCATGAAAAGGGAGGAGGAAGGAGTGGTGAGGCGTGCCAGAGTGAGACACAGGTCTTTGATTCTTCATTACAGTAGGAGACACAAGAGCATAATCCACTGCAAGGACAAATCAACAAAAGGCAACATGCATACCTCCCAAGTGTCCCTACTTTTCAGCCACATCCCTCTGTCCCTCTTTTTGACCTAGGAATCAGATTTCCATTTATAGACTTTCTATGTTGCTCTAGAAAGTGTCTCGTTGCTTACTGTATAATAGACCCAAACTTGCATCTTATTCTTTCATGTGTTGTAAGTTAGATCCTAAAAATTGCTAAATTCAGATGAATCATGTGACATTATGGCCCCACACATCATCTCACACATGCAGTTCATATGGCCCTAAACACATATCTGTAGATGTTACTGATCTGTTTTGGGGCCATGATCCATGACACAAAAAATGATTAAGCCATTGTGCGTTTATGTCACCGACTTGACAGTGGGTTACTGAAACATTTGTAATCCTGTCCGCAGCTGTGGGTCTGCAATTACAGACAGGGTTAATGATGTGTGACTGGCACCTAAGGATGCATTCATACATACAGGATCTGCTGCCGATTCGCAGATATCAATGTAACTTAATGCATCATTCTGAAGCAGATCCTGTATAAGTGAATTAATCTTTGAATTAAAAAGTATAGAAATGTCTGCAAAATATTCCTGGAGTGAACCACGAGTGTCCCTCTTTGGCCGTCCAAAAAGTTGGGAGGTATGCAACATGTTCACTAGGGGGCTGCAAACTAAAGCACACTGTCAGCACCCAAGGTTCTGACACAGAACAGTAGATGGCAGGCTCCTTGTGAGCATGGTACCTTTTGTGAATGTGCCTTTACATTTTGTGCACTTGCTGGTGATCTCCCACCGTCTGGGCAGGCGTCGTAGACCAGAGGAGTGACGCACACATGTGAAGTGTCAAACTGAGGGCAGCGGCCTCGGTCCCTCATCGCATGTGCACCACTTCATGGCACCTGTGCAAAAGGCAACATGAGGAAGTGTACAGTCTGGGAAATGACTGACACATGTGCAAGCTGTAAAGAGGGCATGCAGCCCTTGCCAGCAGCGGCTCAGGTACACCCAGGGATAATGACTAGAGCAGCTAGCTATCTGGAAATAATGGCCAGTCACCTTAAAATATTAATGGTGAAAAGGGAGGGGAGAGAGTAATGGTGTGGCATGCTAAAGTGCAGCAAAAATACCAAACCACTACTCCTCTTTGACTCTTCATTTCAATATGGGATCCAGGAATGTATAGAATCTGCTCCATGGATGCATTCACAAAAGGTACCATGCTCACAAGGATTCTGCCACCTACAATACAGGTCAGGACCTCAGGTAGGGCCCAGGTGCTGACAGAATCCCTTTAAGTAGGAAAGCCGACATGCTCTCTCACCACATATTGGATTGGCAGTCCAGTGTCTGCAAGAACAAGGGAGCACTTGGTCAGTTCCCTGTCATGTTGCTCAGCTGTGTGTGGTACGGAAGTGATTAGCATTGCCTGTATCCACAGTCAGAACTGACCAGTGGAGTGGAGTGAAGAAGCCAGGACGGGTGGAATATTACCAGGGTTACTGGCCTCAAGCTGAACTTTTGCACAAGTTTGAGTTTTAACATAGGAGATTTTTTACCAAATTCAAACCGAATTACAAAGCAGAATGAAAAAAAAAAATGCTTGTGCAAGACACGGCCATGCAGTATGGATAGTTGCCTGACCAACAGCTATGTCTGCTGAGCAATGTGTATGTGTTTAAGGAGAAGGGAATGTATAAGCCACTGCCAGATACCTCGGCAGCAGGTTATCTCTCATAAGAACAAAGGATCTAGCATGCTATAATTCAACATGCCCCCCAAAAGAAACAAGGCACCCCCTATATATATTAGCTGGTCAGATGCCCATCACTTAAATTATCGCTGTTGGCTATAGCCAATATCAGGTGGTATCCACAATTACTATAATTTTTTTTCTCGAAGTATGTAAGCAACCAATTTCCATTTCAAAAGCCCAATGTCTGCGCATATCCCGAGAAACATGCATCAATGAAGTTGTTATTCCAAGATGTCAAGAACTAGCCTTTCCATCCTTAGTGGGACATCATAACAGATTATAACCAACAAACAATGACAACATTTGCCCAGGAAGGGTGAGCATTGAAGGACACGGGAAGGAACCCTTCTATGGATGGCTTTTTACATTTTGAAGAGTTGCTAACACTTTACATATAAACAGGCTGAACTTGAAAGCAGTGTAAGCAAAACCAGGGAGGGGAATAAAACCCCCCAATGCAAGTTTTCATTTGCCAGTCACTGCCCAACAGATAGTATCTAAATAATAAAGTTTCTGTCATTTCTCGCTTCATACAGCCGATAAAACATGCTTCCCCTGGGAGAAAACACTTATTACATTGACAGCTATTTAGAAATGACATTAACCTTTAGCTTGCATGACTGATTTGTCTAACCACTGAAATATGTGAGAAAAGAAATCCATCAAAGGTTAACCACACAAGCTAGGTAAGAAGTGAAGGAGCTAAAGCAAAAATGTGAGGTGTCATAATCCTTCTCTACCTCAATACCTAGAATATTGAAAGCTCCCTGCGCTGCGGGAAGATGAAGAATGTGGCCAATGGGATAGATGCTTATAGAAAATACAATCAATTCCACAGTTTAACACAATGCAGAGTGACAAGGCCCTAATGTGAGGTCTGGACATTGTGCAGCTGGTTATGAAGCACAAATAAAACATTCAATTTAGCATAGAACACATATACATACATACATATATATATATATATATATATACATACATATATATACATATATATACACACACACACACAAAACTGAGCCCCCTACACAAGTCGACATATATAGAAATTTCTGTGTCAGTGCTGGATCATTAGCTTAAAGGGAATTTCACTATCCATGTTAGATGAGATACTGAGCCTCTGGTTATTGAGGGACTGATGGTCAATCGCTGGTTGAGGGACAGTAATGTGTAGGTAGGGTGCAGAACTACTTCCGGTTTAGTTTTACATATAAATATAAGCAAAGTGACAGTCTCACATAGCAGCAAGTTGGGTTCCAGCTTTGATTTTTTCAGTGCACAGTAGGAAGTAAGACAAGTGTTCCAATTATTTGCTATGAGCTTTATTAGATGTCTGTCTAGCTTAAAATCACACCAGTCCCTGTCCCAAGCAAAGCTTGCTATTTAAACCAAAATGTACACATGTACAATACTCACTTTACAGGAAGCCAAAAGACCTATAGAGCGCCGGAGAAGCAATGCAAATATGTATAATACAACCAAGTAAAAATGTTACATAATGTCTCATGATACACCTGAGGAAGGGGTCTGGGTTGCCCAGAAACACATTGTTTTTTTTTATATAGGAGGCCACTTCTTAAACCCATTTCCATTCTGGCACTTCCTGTTCCAGCATAAAATAAAGGGTAAAAATGTGTCTGTATTTTCAATTTAACAATTTGTTCCATTGAAGTCACTGGGAAATTGACCCAGCAGTGCACACATCATAGACTAAATGTCTGTAATTGATTACAACTGTCCAAATAATGAAAATGCTCATTCTTCACCACCTGCTTTTGCTAAATACAGACTTTTTTTTTTTTACCTGTTCACACATTGTGTTATTTTCACTCAAACTTATGGTTGTATTTAGATTTTACATTACCTTGTGTGAGCCATATACAAATAACACAAGAACACACCAACCATTGGTGATGGTTGCAGCTCACCTTCTAACCCTCTCTGCATAATGATCTGCACACAGGTCACAGAGCATGCCCAGAACACTTTTGCAGAGAAGCCAGTGCATCTAAACTACAGGTTCTAATGGCCTTTGTAGCTGCTGTAAAGTTTTTATCTGAATGTTGTTAACAGCAGCTCAGCCAATATGGTTGCCCTCATAATCCGCCTATGGCTGTATCCATCTTTTTCCAGACTGCCTAAGACTGCACCCAACGTCTTCAGCCACTGGTATCCGAATGCTGAGCAATCCGACCCAAGCATGATCCAGTCATGCTTATCTCTAAATATAACTCCTTTGTGAAAGAGCATAAGGGGATTGTCAGGATTTTGGTTACACTATGCCAGTAAAGCTGGCCATACATCTTCAATATTTGGCCAACAGCTATTATTTCCAACTCCTCTATTCCCATACCTGCTCGGACCGAACATGCATATATTCTCAATGGGCCTGTAGGAAATAGGTTAGCCAGAAACAGAATAAGCTTATTTTCCATGTGAAAAAAGAACTGGGCATTGTGAAATCCAACACACCCAGTAAGTAGTTTGGGGAGGGTCAACTTTGCTCTAATGAGCACCTTATGCTCGCTATCCTTAGTGGTCACAAGCCACATTTAGGGCATGTTCAAACAATGATTTTGAGGAAAAGTACAGCCGTATTTTGATGATTATAGCGGTAAATAAAGATCATTATAATAAAGATCATTATATACAACCATAATTATTAAAATACGGCTATATTCCTAACTAAAAATATGCTGGGTGAACATACCCTAAATGTGGCACATGACCGCTAAGGACAGAGTCATTAACCTGTGATTCTCAAATTACTTATTTTTGGTATGGTGCCCTACATTTAATACATGTTTTATTATATTTTTTAACTCAAAGGCTAAAAACCTTACCAAAATAGGTAGGAGACATTAGGACAAATAAAAGCCAATAAAACCTTTACACAGTGATTTTTCTCTTGACGTTTTAAAATTGCATGAAAAACACCTGCAGTTTTTTTTAATGAAATTTTTTTTTTATGACGTATTATTGGCATATGCATTATTGTGTTGTTGTTTTTTTAACAATCTTCATTTTAACACAACGTGAATTTAAACATAGGTTAAAAAACAAAACTATTGAGGTCTATAAGCAAATACAAAAAAATAAGCCATACAAAGGGCTTCTAAAACACTGTGTACATAGGTTGATTTAGATTTTACTACAGACTCTAATGTAATGTGTTTGTTGTGTTTTGGGGCAAAAATTAAATAAAATAAAACTGTCACAAAATGGTGTGTGGAAAACCAGCCTGAACACACACAAATATATATATATATTTAAAAAAAAAAAAGTATTTTTTCTTTTCATTGTCTATCTCAAAAGACGTTCCAACTAAATTCATTGTACGCACGCAAATCTTAATATGCAGTTTGGTAAAGTTCAAGCCTGTCTTTGAAACAACACTTCTGTATACCCAGCAAGCCTTGTATTAATGCGATGTAAGAGTTTGGTCAAATTCAACGCTAATGGAGCATAAAAGTGCTTTTTGGCTGAAAGTGAGATCGTTTTTTTAAAAATTCTAAGCATGATCACCTCTTTGCCTAGCTTCTCTCTCTCTCATCTTTGCAGGAACAGTCTGATACAAGCAGCACAGCTTAAATAAACTAGAAACATTTCAAATGATCCATAAAGGATTAATAGGCGCTGCGGGAAGTCCTATAGGCTTAGTATATACGTTTTCCATCTCTTCCCCCTTCATGAGCAATAAATGAAATTCTGAACAGTTTCAATGTCACCCAGTAACAGCACACAACAAGTCCTATCATAGAGATGCAGACATTTTATACGAAATGAGTTAATGTGAATAGTATAAAGGGGGGGGGGGGGCTAACGCTATCTGGTCAAATGCCCACAGCCACTTACACAGACAAATTGGACCCTAAGAAATGAGGCATTAATATAAAAGGAATAAGAGAAAAGATATTTGCTATTATTTTGGCAGTGATAATCTATGCCGAAACGCACACAGAAAAAAAAAGACAACTCCACAGTATTTTCTTTCAATACAATTTTCTTGTCTTCCCACTGACTTGTATGATTACTGCAGAAAGAACGCTTCTAAACATGTTTCTCAATTGAATCTTCAATCAATATCAGCAAAAGAGGAAGGCGGAGAAAAATATATTACAGCATTAGTCACTATTTGCAAAATTGCCAAACTATGGACAGTTGACATGGGTTAACCTTGGATATTAGATTGGAAACAATTAGTATTGTAAAAGACTGTTCTGACAAGGGTCCTCAGTCACTACAACTACCACAACACGATGAGGTAGAACATTGTTTATCAATTACACAAGATTTATGCAGATTTATGGAGCTCAGTCCCACTAGTCAGTTTGCGAGAAAAGCCGACAAGGCAAAGTTTGTGGTTGTTGTTGTTGTTTCCCGCCGTAGAATTCCACTGATAAATCTCATGTCACAGAGACAGTAAAATATTTCTTTAAGGGATCTTTATTGTATTTTTTTAAAGGGGTTGTCTGGTGGTTTGCCTTTTTTAATATATTGCTGATGCATACAAAACAAACAAGTTATTCTTACCTGTCTGCACTCCCTTGGTGCCCTCTTCCAGCATCCCCTGCAGAGGCTCCACTTCTGAGAAACTTGCCTCGAGAGTGACAGCCCGCTCAGCCAATCACTAACTGAGACGGGACTGGCTGAACAGGCTATCACTCCTGAGACAAGTCTGTCCTGGAAGTGGAGGCTTTGCAGTCAGCAGGGGACACTGGTGACATCAGGGAAGGACACAGAATTTGTTTTTATTGTATTATATGCACCAGCAGCAATAAATTAAAAAAGACCAACCACCTTACAACCCCTTAAAGAGGATGTACCACATGGTACATCCTCTTTAACCTCAACCCACCTATCGAACGGCGCCGGCACAGGGAAGCCGATGCCGCGGTCCGTTTTTCGGACCGAGGCCCCGTTTCCGTGCACGGCGCTGTTCTATGCACGGGAACCGGCCGGCGCTCAAGCACTGGAGGCCGACCCGCCCACCCCCAGTGGGAAGATTTCCCTCCCCTGTATGATGCGGCTCCTTTCATTCTAAGGGAGCTACGTCATACAGGGGAGGGAATTCCCTCCCACTGGGGGCGGGCCGGCCTCCAGTGCTTGAGCACCGGCCGGTTCCCGTGCATAGTACGGTGCCGTGCACGGGAACTCAGTACAAAAAACGGACCGCGGCACCGGCTTCCCCGTGCCGGCGCCGTTCAATAGGTGGGTTCAGATTAAAGAGGATGTACCAGGTGGTACATCTTCTTTAATAAAGATGCGTGATTACTTGTCTTGTCACTGGAATTTTACAGGCTATGCATACAACTTACTGACCTTACATCTCTCCCCCCACCAAAAACATACAAAACTTTGCAGAAATTTTCTGATGCACTAGGAAAGTTGCAGGCATACAAGTCAAACATTGTCATCAACCCCCAATGAAGAGGGTGGATGAGATAAGAATGTGCTTTTGGCAATCACTGCAATCCTACATCCTACACAGTGGGCCACTGCCAAAAAAAGCCTATATGGCACAGTATACTTTTCATTTCACATTGTCGACAATGACTGACAGTCTACTGTATGGTAATACAGGGCACGGTTATACATTCAGTAATACTAAAGGCTTCCTTCACCACTGTGCTTATAGTATGTAGAGTTTTTCTTGTCAGAAATGATAAAACCCTTGATGGAACTCCATTAAACCCCAACAACCATCAATGACATCTGATACATAATTGTTCTTCTGAATGCAGGATATACTGTATATTGTAAATATGAACAGGGCAAAAGGTTTATTCTGTTTGGGTACATGAGGTTTTGTAAAGCCTCATTCATGTACAATGTGCAGCACTTTGTTATGGATTTTCAGTGCAGAATCCCACTAAATATCCAAAATAAAATTTACCATGTAGGAATACTTTACATTCACATATACAACTGTGATGTCCTCTCTGTTGGCACCCCTATTCTATCGTGAGCTAAATACCACTTGGTGTGTCAACTACTGAGTAGGATGTTACTCAAAGAAGAATGGACATTGCTGTTGCTGATTTCATATGGGTTGATTTACAACCACAAGTCCCAGCCAGACCTACTTATAACCTGAATGGACAGTTTTCAGCTTGGGTCATAAGATCAGAACTTGCAGCTGTTAGGGCGGATTCAGACTACGGAATTCTCGAGGATAAATTCCTCGGAGTTCCATTGCCTGTACACGCTCACGGCCGTGTGCCTTTCCACCGGCTCCATAGACACCATTCTACGGGCCGGCTGATTCCGCATTCCGCCGAAAGAATTGTCACGTCAATTCTTTCGGCAGAATGGACGAATAGAATGGTGTCAATTCTTTCGGCAGAATGGCCCATAGAATGGTGTCTATGGAGCCGGCGGAAAGGCGTGCTGCTGTGAGCGCGTACAGGCGACAGAATTCCGTGGAATTTATCTGCGAGAATTCTGTAGTCTGAATCCGCCCTAATACTAACGCAAAAATGTGGCCATATTGGGGGAGATCAAACATGGTGTAAAGTGAAACTGGCTCAGTTGCCCCTAGCAACCTATCAGATTCCACCTTTCATTTTCTAAAGAGTCTGTGAGGAGTGAAAGGTGGAATCTGATTGGTTGCTAGGGGCAACTGAGCAAGTTTCACTTTACACCATGTTTGATAAATCTCCTCCATTATGTCCTTAGGTCGGTAGTGACCAATCACCAGTGCAGCACTGCCCAGATGACTACTGTCTGGGTGTAAAACAGGGAATTTAGATTGGGACAATTGTTTGAACGGTATTAACAAACACTATAGCCAGTGGTTTAAGCAAATAACTTAATACTGGTATGCCTTGAAGTGGAAATTAGGTTAAAAGGGGAAGGGTCTATATCACTGAACAACATGAACATGCAACCATTGGCGATACATAAAATTTCTGTATATAACAACCCAGCCATTCTTCTTTACTCACCTTGAACAGTCTGTACCTACACAGACTTTGAACCTTCTCCCAAACTAAAAGCCTTTCAGAGCAGTCATGTCTTCAAAAAAAAAAAAAAGAAACCCTGCAGGTTTGTGGGGGAAAGAAAGGAAGGTAAATGGCCCTTTTTGTTTTCCTCCAGAGAATAAAAAAATATTGAAAGTAAAGCATGGTGCCTGGAATGGGCCTAAAGGAAACTGCTTTGTGTGCCTCTCAGGGATGACATGGCTGAGCTCAATGGAGGTATCTATATGGGGTGAACCGGGAGAGAAGGAAACTCTCAGTTCACAAATACAGCCGCATATAAAGCCATCTTTATTGTCAAACAACTCCAGCCATTCTCCTTCAAATCATCTACCCAAAGATGCATAACCTGAAAAGGCTCTGACTTACTCACATGAGAGGTGCAGGGTCTCACAGGCTGCAATTATACTTCATAGTAAAAGGTTTACCTTTATTGTATACGTCTGCTTCATATTAGTAGCAAACAAAGTTAAAATAAACAGTCAAACTACGCAGACCCATGCTAAGTAATTCTATTAGTAAAAGATAAAATGCCATCAACTACATGCAGTATAGGCAAAAAGGACCACTGTGAATTTAAACCTCTATAACAGCAGGAGAAAATCCAAAACACTTAAGCAATCCAGTGATGGTACAGATGCCATTTCAATTGACTTTTCCAAAAAAGGATAAACCGTGAGCATAACCATATCCTTCAAATCGTCATTTATCACACTTTGCGGTCAGTATAACCCAAGTCTGGTCATATCAATTGTGTAACATTACATTTAAAAAAAATAAAATAATCTCTAACATGAACTTTTCTTCAGTAAACATAAAATGGAAATGCCAAAACATTAGCTGCAAGCCTTGCACTAGCTATTAACCTTTGGTTAAATAGAATTTGAAGTGAATAATCTGCACTCCCCATGGAATTATGCTAGTCCTCTGTTATTCCTCATGGAAACGTACTAATAAACTGACAATTCTGTGCATTTTCGTATTCCAATTGAACAAGGATCAGACAGTGGTGGGGTTTGTAAAGAGCGCAAAACACAGACCATGGTAATAGACAAATCCAATAGTGATTTTTTTTTTAAATATATTTTTGAGAGTTACAGTACAATTAAGAGTCCTAAGAAAATGCTACATCTCGCATTCATGTTATGAGAATGGCAAGTACCATGTTTATTTCAGACACATGCGGCTTTTAGTATGTATCCATACCCTACTTGAAATAATATTCCAGGCTTGAGTATTTATCACCTATCTACTTAATATGTGATAAAGGATAGATTGTGGGGGCAGCCTAACCACCTCCCCCCAGCTACACAAGAGGAGCAATTCAACTAAAATTTTATTGGAATGATGGAAACTGCCATAAGCATACATGTAATTTCATTGACCATGTCTTTAAGAGAAAATTGCAATGAATCTCCCCACCTGCCCACGCTCAATAACTTTCTGTACCTTCTCTATTAATGGAAGGTTTTACTCTATATGAAAAGAGACGTAATGCATTTCTTTTTTATTAAAAAGTACACAGTGACCCAAGAGAAGGTTATGGAAGTACAGTACACCATTGTTATTTATATATTACAAAAAAAAAAAAAAAAAAAGAACTATGACTGCCATTGACAGTCGAATCCTAAAAGTGTCATCTCGCCTACAAGTGACGAATTACTAAAGCAATTACATGAAGCAGAGAAAGGAATAGAAAAAAAAATAGGTTTTCTGCTGTCTAACTACAGCAGAAAATGCAGAAACTACTCGGTACTCAGGAAAAATGAAATGTGAATGTTTTCCCAAAGGCATTATTAACAATTAATAATCATTACAGTAGTGCCTTGTTTACCTGACCTTGTGTAAATTCAGCAGCCTTATAATTAGACCCACATTTTGCACATTTGTATATTTTCATGCATAGATTTGACTCATTCATTCATCCATTAAAATTCACTTGACAGATGTAGATGGATAATCAAGCTACAATTTGTATTTACTGGATTATAGAAAATTGCCCAAACTGTTGTTAAGTTCAAGGAAAGCACATTCTTGTCTCTCTCTTGTCACCGATGTAAAAGCAATTACACATCATAGGATGGTCCCAGAGCGTCAGAGATGTTGCAGATTTTTTCCCCCGTCTTGTATCTTTAAAGCATTATTTCATTCTGGGAGTGGGGTGGCTTATTTGATGCTGTCTACAAAGTGACTAAATCTATATAGTGAAGCCTGTGGAAGTAATGCGGAGCGCTAATTAAGTCACAGGAAGCTATTATTCCCTGATGGTGGACTGGAAAAGTGGTTTCGATGAGAGAATGGATATTTCAATTTATTTTCTCATACAAAATCTCCAGATATGCGGAAGAGGCTATTTGAGTATTGGAGGGGGGGAGCTACCAATGTACTAAAATGCAAGTTAGAACTGGGGAAGATCATCCATTCGTTTATTTTTAGAGATATTGTCTATAGTCACGGATTGCACTAAAACACAGCAAAATTGTTCGACACTGAGAGCTTCCTGGTACAAGGTACTGTAATGATCATCCCACATGCTGCTCTTTGCTGGGGTGGTTCTGAACAATTGTATGGGTGGGCAAACAGCAGCTGAATATCTTATTACTCTGTGACACCTGAACTAAGTCCGCAGGTAGCCTTCTTTCTACGCACCCAAGATGATCAGGGATTGCTCACTATATCCTTGGTCTATGGGCAACTGAGGAACGAGGGGACAAGGACACGGACGCTTCCATTAAAGGAATTGGGGACAAGCCATTGGTCACTTTTTGCCTCCCCCTGACTGGGTTAACATAACAGTTGCATACATTTTCCCAACTCAGCATACATGAAAATAAGTAGGGTACTGTTGCGGCTAGTGTTTTCTAACTCCAGTCCTCAAAACCCCCAAAAAGTCATGTTTTTTCAGGTTTATCTTTTTATATAAACATCTGCCAAACCTGTAAAATTACCACAATTGTTTTGTAATTCTTCTGTAGAATCAGGATATCCATATACATTAAAGAAAAATCTGCCAAACCCACGAATGTGCCTCCCCCCCCTACGACTAACAGAAGATGCTGGGTGGAGAAGCATTGCGGATGTTGGAACTACCCAAACTTACAATGCTTACAATCCCCCCACATACAGGGTTAACTTGATCCCTGACGCAGCAATTGTGTCAGGTAGCTATGTTAAGTCAATTAGAAAGTCAAGTTAAATGCGTTATAGTGATCAAGATAACCCTGGCTGCCACTCATGGTAAGCCTGGCTACATCTGTACATACAGTACCGCCACCAAATGCATGGCTGAGCCTAAAGTTTAGCTGGCAGCAATTCAAGGTGCATGGCCTATCTTCCAGAGGTTCATTTAGTAGGTTAATCTCCTTCCACCATAGAATATTTTACATGGGCTCCCAACAAGGTACAGGGCCTCCATGCTTCTAGGAGGTTCAAAGAGTCATTAACACCTGCACCATGTTACCAGCCGTTCCTCTGCAAATACACTCACTGTTCTTCAGTGGCAGTGTCAGGGAACATTCACATGTCTGTCCACAATAGTGGATAGATAACGGACCCATAAAGTTTCTATGGCCCCATGCAAACATCCATAGGTGTTACGGGTCCGAGCTTATGCTGTGATTCATGCTGCAAAAAATGTTGCCAGTCCCTAGTATGGACCGCAGTTGCAGCATGGATCACCATACACCTATCTATGAGTCACTGCAATTGTTGACTGTTCTGGATGCACACCATAATGCAGTCTGCTCTCAGGGTGTCTCATGACCCCACTCAATCTGAAGCAAGTAGCGAAAAGAGTGGTTATGGCATGTATATGAAATGAGTATTATTGTGGTAGATGAAAATGCAACCACAGTTCTTTTCTTTTACAGTAGCTGCAGTTTCTCTGTGAATCTGTTAAATCACTGCTTATAATGCCGCGTAGGAGGGCACGGGGGCAGAGCTGCAGTGGCATGTAGTCGTGCTGCCCCTGTCCTCCTACCAGCAACTCTGGCTTAATTGAAACTGTGTGCTGGGTACTTCATGCAAAGCCTGGCACTTAGGGTGTCAATCAAGCCTGGGCCTGGCCAACTATTTAATTTGTTAAGGGTTGTCCCATTTTTTCCCTGATGGCAGATGCTGGGAGGGGTAAAGGTTTGGGCAAGGTGAATTTTAACATGAATTTTTATTTAATGATTTATTTATTTATTAATTTTCTTTTGTTTATTTATTTTGTTTTGTATGGCGTGGTTGGGTCGGTTGTGTTAATGGTGTTCATTGATTTTAAAGTATTCTATATGAAAGCAATAAAAATATTATAATTAGAGATTAGGGATGGTCCGAAACTGCCGAGGTTCGGGTTCGTATGAACCTGAACGCTCGTTATCAGATACCCGCTGTCTGCCCGCTCCGTGGAGCGGGTGGATACAGCGGGAGGACCGCCTGGAAAACTGAAATGAAGCCTATGGCTATGGCTGTATCCCAGTTTTCCAGGCGGTCCTCCCGCTGTATCCACCCTCTCCAAGGAGCGGGCAGACAGCGGGAATCATTAGAGAGTTCGGGTTCGTACGAACCCGAACCGAACTCGGTTCGGACCATCCCTATTATAGATGAGCAAACCTCGAGCATGCTCGAGTCCATCCGAACCCGAAATGTCTGCATTTGATTAGCGGTGGCTGCTGAAGTTGGATAAAGCCCTAAGGCTATGTGGAAATCATGGATATAGTCATTGGCTGTATCCATGTTTTTCAGACAACCTTAGAGCTTTATCCAACTTCAGCAGCCCCAGCTAATCAAATGCCGATCGTTCGGGTTCGGATGGACTCGAACCCGAACCCGGTTTGCTCATCTCTAATTATAATAAAAAAAAAATATTTTTTTTTTAACATGAATGACCCTTTTGTTATCATATCAGGTAAGTTGCCACTAGGGATGGCTGACATCAGTTTACTCCCCTCTCCCAATAACAACCCATTCCTGCACGGCACAGCAGAGACTATCTGTGTATGGCGGGAGGGGGGTTCAGGGTATTTGGTAGTTGTCAGAGATCAGTGTTCCTCCTGAAATAATACAATCCTTAAAAGTGTGTGACGGAAAAGCTGTATACCACATTACTGTGCATGTACAGCACATGGGCAGGGAAAACCTTTCTACTGATAAGCTGAATAAGTCCATAGGCTATACTGTGCACCCATTTGAGTGTTATAAGTCAGTTTTGGATTACCTTGCTGAAAGTTGTGATAAAACGTTGTCTTAAAAACGCAAGGGGTGCCCCAAAAATAAAGTTGTATACCATGCTGCATATGTATTGTTACAATGGGAGTACCTGAACAGCATAGTGTCTGGGGACTGAATCTCATTTTTTGATGCATTTTATGTTATAGAGGACTGAAGAGGAGCGCTGCTGTCCACAGAAGCCTAAATATAGGTAAAACACAATAAACATAGATGATTGTAAGTAAAATGCCCCCAAATTGTCCACTGCCAGTACAGTTGTGCACATTTACACTACTGCTATTAGCAGTTACGCTATATGTTAACGGCTTTACCACAGCAAGAACAAAAAACTATACCGCTAACCGCAGTAAAAACACCTGCTTGTCAAACAAATCCAGAAATTGCCATTTAAATCGAAAAAATGTATCACAGCAGTAATCTTTAAAAATACCTTCCTTTGAATATCATAGGTATATATATATATATATAGGCGTAAAAACATAGAAATGCCCTAAGGGGTGTTTTTGTATTGATCCAAGAAAACCCCAGCATTGCTAACAAATAGCTTTTACTACTCGTGCATAGTACTTAATGATACATTCGTACATCATGAGGGTACCACTTCAAAATGAATCGGCTAAACAAACTTCCCAGCAGCACTTGACAGTGTTACACCTATTCTTCCTGCTTCCCAAAGCAGTACAGAATTAATTACCAGTTCTATGGATCTATTGTACGTATAATAGACTAAAGAGCTATCACAGACACATTTATTGTAAAAGCGCCATCCCAAGAGTGTCTAGTTGAGGGCCAAAACGATTAACACAAATGCTTTGTCAGATCAAAAGATAAAAAACCTGCACCTCCCAACTGCAGAATGAATTAGAACAGTGGGTTATCTTTCAAATTAACCAGGGCAGTTAGTGAAGAAAATTTCATGAAAGTGTAATTCTTAGCCTTTGTGAATCCCCAGCAGGCATTCTGCCAGCTGACAAGATGATGAAATTTCTTGCTTAAAAAAAGCCTTCTTCACTTCTGAAATTAGATTTAGCATGGCATTTCTATTTTTGCACCCCTCCTCTTCAATAAAAAAAAAGCCACTATATCAATTATTGTGCCGCAGCGTAATTAGTGTGCATAATATGCATGTGCTATATAAGTCAGCACTATCTGCACTAACTCAATTCCAAAGCGCTTCATAGAAGCTGAAATACTGTAATAACACTCCGCTTTTTTAACAAATGCATGGTGTAGTAAGCCAATACAAAACACTTTGCTGTCCCCCACTTTGCTGAGATTAAGAAAATTAGACATACATATAAATAGGCAATGTATGGGCTTAAAGGGGAAATAAATAAAGAGAAACTAGAAAAATCTCACTTTATTACAGAAGCCCAATACATTTGGCAAAAAAAATTAAATCACTGTTGATGGAAGGTTAGTGGCCAGTGTGGTTTTTTTTTTTTTTTTTAACTCTTGTAATTGGCACAAATGAATGTTAATTCTATGGTGGGAAGGTGTTCAATGGTTTCCAGAGACCACCATAGCTGCTTTTCTTGACTTAGTTTTTTTTTTTCTTTCCTGTTTTTGCAGATGTACTATGCGAGACTAGAAATGATGATCTGAAGGCAAAGTGTATTAATACAAGACTGATAACAGTAAGAGCGTACAGGAAGTGTTGTCATGTTGCCATTAGAAGACAAGATGCAGACATTATATGAGCACGAGTGGCTTTATAGAGGATGGTTTTTATTCAGTCTATGTTAGGCTTTTCTTATACAAGGCTAATACACATTAACATTGCATGTAACAAACGCAACTCAATCATTTTCAATCAAAAACTGTTTATGCTTCATGAATATCCATGTGCAAAAAAAAAATACACAAAAATACAGGGAAAGTCTCCTTCTCTCAGTATATACAAATTAGAAAAAATTGTGTTTCATTTTTCTTCACATAGCTACTTAAATTGTATGTTTTTCTACAGCCTTTGCCCTTTTCTTATATGCTAGAGACTGTTTCTTTTCATGATTGTCGTTGCTTCTAAAACATGCAAGAATAGCGGCTTGTGACTGTTTTCTATTCAGAATCCTTTTTTTTTTTATAAAAAAATAAAAAGAAAGAAAAAAAAATAGAAAAAGAAGAAAAAAAAAACAGGTTTATTGCTATATATTTGAACATGTTAATTTTGGAAGGGAAAGGGACTCTGAACGTTAATTAATGCTTTCAGTTATCTGTTTTGACAAGCCATACCTGTCAGAAATCTGAAGTTTTTAATCACTGGAAGAAAATGACTGCATATATATTAACAGGATTTTACAATGCAGAATGTATTCTAAGAAATAGTCAAGCTGAAATTAACCCCTTCAGCCATTTTACAATTTATAAGAGACTATTTCTTTAGGAAATAAAATGTGCACCTATTTATGGGAAATACGTAAATTCTGTGTTACCGGCAATAGACAGCAGTAATTTCATAGAGCTATATACGTAGCGGGAACTAGTCTAGCCCCATAGTTTATCAGCACATTTAGCTGGCATATGTTAAATCTAGAACTACCCTGTCATATTGATGTATTACTATTTGGTTGACTATCCGCACTTTACCATAAATAGCGAGATGGGGGGCAAGGGGGTACAAATGAGACTGACTGGGTGAATCAGACCTGGTGTATGTGTGAATATGAGGCATTGGGCACTGTAATTACACTGCATGGGAGGGTATACATATATTCTTATGCATATACCAACAACAGGGTCTCTATAAGAAACAAGACTTTAGCCAGAAACAGAACCACCTTCACCTCTACAGGGTGTGTATAATAAGGTAACTGGTACAGCATCTCCATACATCAGAATATGCAGGATGCAGGATGGCATGTATACAGTACTCACTGTAAGGAATGCTTTCCCATGGCGCTGCATTATTCTGGTGCTACGACACCGTTCAAATCCCGATGGTGCCCATATGACCTTTTAGTATTTCTACATAGGCCGGAAGTCAGAGTTTTCTATGCATCTCTATTACAGCGCCCTCACACACAGGAGAATGAAGAGTCTAAAGAGCAGAGGAATCAGCGGGATTTAAATGGCGTTGCAGCTCCGGAATAACACTGTGCTGCCAGAAAGTGTTAATCACAGCCGAGTATACATATCCTTCATCAGGAACGCCAATAAAAGTATTTGGGAGGAGTGCTTAATGTGGATTGTGTCCTTGTATCCATAACTCTTTCATCTTTCCATTTAGAAGGCCCTATGAGGGCTTGTTTTTTGCAAGACCAATTGTACTTCATATTTACACATTTCAATCTGCCATAAAATGTATGACGAAACTCAAAAATATATTATTTGTGGGGTGAAATTGGAAAGAAAACTAAACTATTACAAAACAAATACATTTACAACTTGCCTACTGGGATGCCAAAACCTTTATTTCTCCATCTATAAGGGCTTGTTTTTGGTGCCACAATTATTGGTATTTTGGTGTTTGGGAGGGTGTAGATGGAATATTTCTCTAGAACAGTTATGAAGCAATCTACCACTATGAAACTAGTGTCAGCCTTCAGAAAGCAATCCAAAACCTCATAATTTAAAGGGGTTTTCCAGAGATAAATGACTGGTAGCTTCTTCCCTAGGCCAGTCAATCAGTAGCGTGGGATACAGACATCCAGCACACCTATCAACCAGCTGTTCGGGAAAAGGAATCTATGAAGCCAGAGGTCTCAGGCTCCGGATGCAGTGCACATGGAGGCTTACAGCAGGTCAGCCCTCACTCAAATAAATAGGTGCCATGCCTCACATGATCAGCAGCAGCGTGCATGGTGTTGGCACCATGTTTTTTATGGGTAACAGAATGCGAAACGAGTAACAGCTAGTAAAGCAAATACCTAATAATACCTTTCTAAACATTCTCCTGTTGGAAGGGTAGCCTCACACATATGTAATCCACGGCTAAATTCAGTCTGCAGATTTCATGCAGTGAACATTCTACTGTGGATTTGATGCGACAGATTATAGTTATTTTTTCTACTGATGATGTCAACATGCATCTACAAGCCTCTTCTCCCTCCAAATGTCATCTGTGGTATTGTGCAACCATTAACCCGGCAAAGGGGCAGCCTGAATAATGCAGTGCAATTCTTCAAGTGTGTCAGTACAGTACCGCGAAGATTTAAAAAAGAAGTCTGGCCTCATCCGACTTCTCTCAAGAGGCAGGGGAGAAAGTAACAATGAAGTATTGCTTACCTCTCCCCTTGCCTGCGATGGCCAGTCCATCAGCAGGGTTGCAATGTGTGAAGTGCTGGAGATCCCGGCGGGGGTCCCAGAGAGGTGACTTTGGGCTGAATAGGCTAATGGAGGGTTAAAACCATTGTTACTATCCCTCGTGCCTCTGCCTTTAAATTGGCTGAGGGGGACGTCCAGCTGGGAACCCCTGAAGCAGGCCGGATTGCGGAGCAGGTAATGTATATGCTTCGGACGGCGGCGTGGGGGGTGGGCGGAGTTGGGGGATTAACGGGCGGTGTCCTTACATACTGTCCATCCCGCTGCAAGTATGGCTTCCCATACAAACTACAGGCCAGGGATCCGTAGCAAGTAATCCTCTGCAGATCCGCCCTGTGTGTTTGTAGTCTTAAAGGAGAAGTCCGGCAAAATTTTTTAATAAAGAATTGTATTGCCCCCCAAAAGTTATACAAATCACGAAAAAACACTTAGGGGAAATGCTTATAAAGTGCTTTTTTCCCTGCACTTACTACTGCATCAAGGCTTCACTTCCTGGATAACATGGTGATGTCACTTCCTGGATAACATGGTGATGTCACTTCCTGGATAACATGGTGATGTCACCACCCGACTCCCAGAGCTGTGCGGGCTGTGGCTGCTGGAGAGGATGATGGCAGAGGGATGCTTAGTGTCCCTCCAGTGCCCTGTGTCCCTCAGTGTCCCCCTGCCATCATCCTCTCCAGCAGCCACAGCCCTGGGAGTCCGGTCGTGACATCACAATTTTAACCAGGAAGTGACATCACAATTTTATCCAGGAAGTGACATCACCAGGTTATCCAGGAAGTGAAGAGTTGATGCAGTAGTAAGTGCAGGGAAAAAAGCACTTTATAAGCATTTCCTGAGATAAGTGTGTATTGGTGATTTGTATAACTTTTGGGGGGAAAATACAATACTTTAATAAAAAATTTCACAGGACTTCTTCTTTAAACTGTTTTGGAGCTTTCGGCATCATGATGAATGAATCATGATGCCAAAAGTTCCACTGAACATGTGATTGTACCCAAAGAGCTCCTACAGAGCACCAAGCTGTAACACCTCCTTACTCCCCCTTCCATACAGCTTCCAGGTGCCAAATCAAGCTGGGAGGGGGAGAGAGGAGACATTCCAGCTTGCAGCTATTCAGGAGTTTGAAAAAGCCTCTGACTCCTTGTACCAGAGAATTAAACCATTTTTCTATGTTTTTGCAGCAAAACTGAAAGCATATACATACATACATACACACATACCTATATACATTTTACCAACAAGCGTTTGGTAAACTGATCGTTCATATTAGAAGGAGCTGTTTGAGAACAGCTGCTCAGTAGAAACATTTCAAGCAAATTTATATGCAAGGCAGTGTTTCCTTGTTTACAAAATCACCCATCTTTATAGATTAGTTTATTATTTCTAAAGCAAAGTAAATTCTATTTCATCTATTTAATGTGCAGCTTACAATTAAAAAATCATCCTGCTCAGTGCAATATGGCAGGAAGGTATCCCACGTGGCCCATTAGAGAGCAGCATACAATTACGCCACAACTCTGCTTCCCAGACTTCACATGCTTTGCCCAATATTTTGAGGGATGAGAAACTACTGGGACTACAGGTCAGACGCAGACTCATTTATCCTCCTGGCCTTAATCAAATAAGGACATGGAATGTACAAACTATAAATTCAGAGAGATTAAAAAAAGACCTTGTTTAGTTTGCACGTTACTTTAAACGTGGCAGAGCATTCCGCTTATTGTATCCATGAGAAGAAAGACAGTCAAAATGTTTGTACCCCATTACAAATGAAGGTCATTTTATTATCTGCTGGATATAATGTCTGGTGCCATAGCTTATAGCGATTAGGCAGCTCAGAAATATTGTCTTGCATCTGCTGATTAATAAACCAACAAATGCAATGGAGTTATGACAACAAACAAGCTGCATTAAAGGGGTTGTCCAGCGAAAAATCTTTATTTTTCAAATCAACTGGTATCAGAAAGATTATATATAGATTTGTAATTTACTTCAATTAAAAAAATCTCAAGTCTTCCCAACTTTATTAGCTGCTGTATGTCCTGCAGGAAATGTTTTATTTTCAGTCTGACAGTGCTCTCTGCTGACATCTCTGGCCGAGACAGGAACTCTGTCTTGGTTTTCTATGAATCCCCATAGAAAACCCCTCTTGCTCTGGACAGTTCCTGTCTCGGCCAGAGATGTCAGCAGAGAGCACTGTGTCAGACTGAAAATAAAACAACATTTACACCGTTTACCATGTGGGTACAATATTGTTATAGTTTAATAGACCGGACAATTCTGCATGCTGCATATTAAATATTTTTATTTGTATAATGGGAAAGGGGGTGATTAAAACTGTTATTGGGGGAGGATTTATTTATTTTTATTTTTTTTTACACACTAGGGGACTTTTATGTGCAATCATCAGATTACATATACTAATCAATGCTATGCCATATGCTGATCTGACAGGACTGAGGTAAGTATTATACCCCCGCTTGTCAGGAAAAGTGATTGGGAAGCCCCCGCAGCCTTAGATCACTGTGTTTAAGGGGTTAATGACAGACAACTGCGTGAAAGGGTTAAAACGAGCTTCACTGACAGTTTACGGCCAACCTTCAATGTCGTCTCCTTCGGCACCTTAAGCAAGAAGGTAACTGCAACCTTTCTAATCCTGCAATGGTCACACCAATATGTGCAGGCTGGGAAGGAGCCGATAGCTCTGGTTAAACAGCCACATAGTTCTCCCTATTGAAAGGCTTTCATGAATGATCCTTCTCTTCATTAAGCAGACTGTTTACTGTGGGCAAAGTCTACTTGGTAAAAAGGACCCTCTGACAATAAGATGATCAGACAAAGTATAATAAAATCATAATAAGTGTTATAGTATTTACTGTTATAGTGCCAGCATATTCCACAGTACTTTCTAGCTCTCCACCGGAGGTCCCTGCAGAAGGGACATTGTAATTTGTCAGGAAACCTAGTTTTAAATGTTCAATGCAGTGACTCCACATGCGAAACCATGTGTACCCAGAGGACCCACCCCTGGTAACTCAGAATTCCCTAATAGCGAATATGAAATGTTTTCTAGGTTAGACAAGTTTAAAAGGAGAAAAATATAATGTGGGCAGGGAGGCACATAATAAAGAATGTATACTTACCGATCCTGTGCCCCCACAGCACTGCGTACCTGCTCCCGGGCCCCCATCCTCATCCCCCTGCAATGTCAAAATCCAACTGATGGATGTCTTGCTTAGACAGTCAGAGATTGAGGTGGGACAATGATTGGCTGAGCGGGTACTTTCCCTTTCCCCTCGGTTCTGACATACCAGGAAGCTGGGAGAAAATGATATCCAATTGGGGTCTGGGTGCTGTTGGCTTGGTGCTGTGGGGCCCAAGGACCAGTAAGTATATTCTTTATTATGTTTATTATAAAAACTGCTGGGTGCTGGATTATGGATTTTATTCTGGACTATTAGGTAGTTTAGGCACAACTTCTGTCTGAAATAACTTACCTACTTACAGTACATAAAATACACAAGAAACAAGAACACATTTATTTGCAGATAATACTCACAGAGTAATATTTCTTTATATGTCTTCTTATATCCAAAAGTAACTTATTGTGTATCTGGGCAACATGACTCAAAGGAGATGCATCACATTCAGGTTTACTACATCTTAATAAGCTGGGCTCAATCTGCAGTCCCTAAAATTGAAAGCATAAACAGAATGAGAAATTAACAGAAACAAACAGTTATAAAAACCACATCAAAGAGAACAAGGTAATAAGAACCTGAATGCCAACATAATGCAACTGTCTTACCAAACACCTAAAGGTCCCCCATACACTTTATACTGGTAGGTCCCTAGTATAAAGTGTATGAGGCTCTTGCCTTATACAGAAGTACATAATCTGTGGGGTGGAGAGCTGTCTGGCTGCGGCTAGCCCCTCCCCTCCCCATAGGGAACAAGAACACTCAGCCATGCCAAAGGTGTCTGTGTATGGAGAGGACACAGGCACTAGGGAGAGGGGTTATCAGAGGGCCTAAGGGCCATATTACACAGCCTGATATCCTGGGTAAGCAAGCACCAGTCTGCGAGAGCCTGCTAGAGCTTACAGAGCCTATTATATGGCTCGATTATCATGCAGGGATGTAGTTGTCTGTGTAAACCTTGCTTTATATAGAAAATAATAAACATACAGTATACTTACCTGTCCAGGCTCACCTGATGTCCTGCTGCCTTCTAAAGTGACATGTCGTCTTCCAAAGCTGCAGCGGCGGCTGCAGTGAGTGAGGAATGTGTGAAAAGGCAGCAGGGCACCGGGGGAGCTTGAACAGGTAAGTATAATCTTTATTATTTTATTTACACTGTCATCGGCCGTGGATCACTCATTACACGTAGCTATATGCATTTGATGAAAAACTTCTATCAGTCCATGATCGGCTCCTCAGCTGATTGTTGTCTTTATTTACATTACAATTGACAGATAATGGCTCGGTGCAATAGGGCCTTAAGACTAGGAACACAGGTTACAGAAATACTGCTGGCGTTGGCCCATTTTGTTTCCAACAGGATGAGGAATACACCTTCCTTTAGATTTCCTATTTTTTGTTAGATTCCACTCCTGCAATGTGTGTTCCAAGCCTTACAGATGAATTGAATTTAGCAGCACCAAGAATGTTATTGTGAAGAGGTGCTTGGTATGCCACTTTATTACTAGTGCAGGACTTTGGAAGGACCCCTTACAAAGAAATGTGCTAAGGCACTACTACATAACAAGTCCTATTCCTGATAGAAGTACAGGGTTAGCAAAATTAAACTTTTCAAACTTGTATCTAGAGGTCATTTTGCTGCTCCAATTTTTACAAAGGGCACTTCAGATGATGTGCTTACCATTAATAAAATAAAAACTTTTTGAACAAAGTTGCCTATAGGTGGCACTGTAGGTAAGCAAACTATGCTACAAAATTTCCCCATTAGTTACAAAAATGCTCTCAAGTCCCACCTGAAAAACAGGAATACAGCATTGGTCATAGGCTGCATCCCTGTTTTCCAGGCGGGGCTCTGGATGTTTCCACAGTCCCCACGGAACAGGAAGACAGCGGGAGTCAAATGCAGATAGTTTAGGTTCCTATGAACCTGAACCTTGGCGCAGTTCGCTCATCTCTACTCTGAAGTACAAGAAAACCCAAAACATGTTTTGTCAGATTTAACGGCTACAACATACTAATGAATGCTGTCCCCTAGGTCTGGCATAGAAGACCCAAGCCTTAAAGAAACTCCACACATCCATGCATCTGTGAAAGACTTAATTCTTGGAGATAACTTTTTTCCAGATGGGGAGAGTGGCTGCCTCTACTTGGTCGTGCACTCCACCCATATCACCCAGGTGGTTATTAATGTTGTCTGTATTAGTTGAATCCTGCCTGCCCAGAGCATAGGCGTATTACATGCCATGGAGAGGCTAAAGTACAGTGTAGGTCCATCCCGAGCATGAAGCCACCTTATCAGTGGTGGGATGGTTTACACTATTTACACATAGGGTGAATTTATCATTCACAGACATTTCTTAATGGAAAGATCAGAAAGATGGGAGAAATTTTTATGAATGTCATACACTGCCCTTTTCTAAATTAGGGCTTGGCTTATATTATGACTAGACGATGAGGTTTCCCGACACCACTTCTGATAACCTACTCTACTATGGTCAAACTATCAACTCCATTTTGGCCCGAACGATTCTTTTAATTTTTGAATAATTACTTAATGTAACCCTGGTTGAATTATAGAACTTTAACTTTTGTTATTATCTATTTTTTTTTTTTTTTTTTTGCAGGTGAACACAACAAGGATTTCCAGCACAGAAATAGATTGTAGCAAATGAATCCTCAAATTGCCCATTTGTAGATGAAACGTTCCAAGAAGAGCTCACCTTTCCCCTTCCCTGTTAACATTCGCTCAACCACCCCCCTTAGTACGGAGAAATTCCAGGTGGAAGAGATTTCTGAGCTTGACATCCGGCTCTTCTCTAGCTAGCCCATCTGCAAATCGTCAAGTCTCTGTGCAATTAGCTTTCTTATTTACAGCTGTAATGAAGCAAAAGTCAAGGATTTAACGTGGAACTGCTGATCTGCGTCTGGCTTTTCCTCTCACTTGCCACCAATGGCTGTTTTCTTTTGCTTTATAAAAAATGCTAAACATCTGCTGTTTGTCCAACTTATCATAAAATAATTACTTTTAATTTAGATAAAAAGAATCTGCATTCTTTAATTTTCAAGGTTTTCTGCTGTTTCACGGTCTAATAGCATGCCAAAACTGGTGTGTGGCTGACAGTGAGAAGAAGTTGTCAAGCTGGCCCAGTTTTGTTTAGTGGTCCAAGGTCGATACTGCATTTTTTGGCACCGCTTCATGGCAGGATCGCACCATGAGGCTTTCATGTCTGAAGTGGAATGACAGCAGGAGAGATAATGTAACTAAATTTGTTATTAAAGATAGGAATGTGGAACAAGGATGTGATAATATAATAAAGATTAAATACATGCACCTAATTTGATAGATATGCAATAACAAAAATCTAAAATGAGAACAAGTTTTATTCCCCAAGTTGTTGTATGCACATGGCACAGAGCAAAGGCCAATGAGTCTGTGTAGATTAGCCGCCAAAGCGCTAAAACCCAATTAGCTCCAACACAAAAAGTGTTAAAATAGACACAATGACATATACATCAAATCAAGAAATACTCCATACACATTGTCATTGGCACACATTGTATAATGTGAGGTCTGAGAACAAGCAGGTGGTAAAGAGCAATTTGTCGTAATGGCAACTATCCATATACTGTGAATGTGAGGCTCAGCAGGCAGACACTTGTGACATTTATATACAGTAGCCACTGTGAGAACACAATCATTTGTAGACTTTGCCCTTTTTGATCACTGGCAATAAGACATAATGAATGGATGACGCAGGCCAGGCAGGTTGGATTACTTCCACAATGTACATTAGATAGTATTAATTTCAGCTACAACTGCAGTGGCTTAATTGTACTAATGTACTACCCCATCAGCAACAAGACAACTATTATAATGGTATAATGTTTACTATGTACATTATACATTTTATGTTAAAATTTAATAATTTTTATTTCAGCCCAAAAGAGGTTGTCCAGGCAGGACGCTAGGAAGCATTTTAACCCTTAGAGGATCGGGCTAATTGAAATTTTAGCGTTTTCGTTTTTTCCTCCTTCTGTTTAAAAGGCCATAGCAGTTGCATTTTTTCACCTAGAGACCCACATGAGCCCTTATTTTTTGCGCCACTAATTGTACTTTGCAATGACAGGCTGAGGTTTATTTATAAAGTACACTGCAAAACCAGAAAAAAATTCAATGTGTGGTGAAATTGAAAAAAACAAAAACAAAACTCATTTCTTTTATTTGGAGGGTTTTTGTTTTTACGCTGTTTGCCTTGGGGTAAAACTGACTTGTTATATATGTTCCTCAAGTTGTTACAATTACAACGATATGTAACATGTATAACTTTTATATTATGTAAAAATTTCAAACCATCGTTAACAAATATATGTTCTTTAAAATCTCTCTATTCCCAGGCTTATAGCGCTTTTATTCTTTGGTCTATGGGGCGCCACGATCTGTACTTTCTATCGGTGCCTTGATGGCGCAAATGTCCCCAGGTCTGGAAGCATCACTGGGCAGGGACCAGAGCATGATACCAGCAGTAGTACGAGAGCCAGGAAGGTAGGTGTGTATTTTTTATTTATTTATTAAAGCGACTCTGTACCCACAATCTGACCCCCCCCCCCCCCCCCCCCAAACCGCTTGTACCTTCGGATAGCTGCTTTTCATCCAAGATCTGTCCTGGGGTCCGTTTGGCAGGTGATGCAGTTATTGTCCTATAAACAACTTTTAAACTTACAGCCCCGTGCCCTACGGGCGTGGCTTAGAATATCTGTGCCCTAACTTTGCACCACCCCTCCGTCCCACCCTCTTCATCATTAGGAATGCCACTAAAACATTTTCTTCATGCTGAACGTTTGCACAGGTGTCTTAACGTTCTAGCCCATGTGCCGGGTTGACACAGCTGACGAATAGTAGGCAATCTGCCTGGAGCATTCCTAATAATGAAGAGGGTGGGGAGGAGAGACAGAGAGGGTGTGCCAGCCTAATGCATACACAATCTAGGCCACTCCCGAAGGGCACGGGCTGCCAGTTTAAAAGTTGTTTTTTAAAGGAGACCTGTCACCCCCCGTGCTGGGGTGACAGGCTCCCGACCCCCAGCTAGATCCCCTTATAAAGACCTCATGGCTCCATTCATTCTGTATGGACGTCGGACCTCTCCCCCCAGCGCGCGCGTCGGCTTCTGACCGGGATATCTCCGTCCCGGGACCGGCTCCAGGAGCGGGACTCGGCCAGATGAGGTCTGTATAAGGGGATCTAGCTGGGGGTCGAGAGCCTGTCATGGGGGGTGACAGGTCCTCTTTAAGACAATAACTGCATCACCTGCCGAACAGACCGCAGTACAGATCTTGGATTAAAAGCAGCTATCTGAAGGTACAAGTGGTTTGGGGGGGGGGGGGGGAAGAGGTCAGACTGTGGGTAGAGTAGCTTTAACCCCTTCCTGAGCACACATCCTGCCATTACAACAGCTTTGTCCTCATTCATCTTACCACAATGCTGCTACCGGGTAAATATACTGCAGGGGGAATTTACTAAACCGGCATATTCACTAATAGGGTTATTCTGATCCCAATATTTTTTTATGGCGGGACTGTGGGTAGAGTAGCTTTAACCCCTTCCTGAGCACACATCCTGCCCCTACAACAGCTTTGTCCTTATTCATCTTAAAATATGTAATTTTATTCCAAATGACAACCACAATGCTGCTACCGGGTAAATATACTGCAGGGGGAAGTTACTAAACCAGCATATTCACTAATAGGGTTATTCTGATCCCAATATTTTTTTATGGCGGGATCAGAATATGGTTATGCCGCGCTCCTGCCTTTACATAGGCATGAAGGAGGCAGGCCTGTGCAGACTGCCTGTCAGCATAACCCTGACATACACAATACACTACAGAAGATCACTGGTTAAAATACACTAGTGTAAAAGTAAAAAAAACATTGAAATAAAACATAAAAATTCTACCGCCCCCCCCCCCCCACTGTAAAAATAAAATTAAAAAAGGCGGATATTTTGTCAATCCGCCTCAGAAAAGAAACACCATAAAAAAAGATTTAAAAAAACATATCTATGTAAAACTTGGTATAAATAAAAACGACACATCTTCACACAAAAAATTAGCTCAAAAAGCTCTGTCAAGTGAAAGATAAGAACGCTATGGATCTTGCAATGTGGCAACAGTTTTCGTTGTTATTTCAGGAAGATAGTTTCTACTGTGCCTAAGTGGTAATAGTAAATATATACAGTGGTAACTTGGTTTAAGAGCGTTTTGCAAGAAGAGCTCACAGTTTTTTCACAGTTCAAAATTGTTACTTGGTTTAAGAGCATTGCTTTGGTTTAAGAGCTCCCGGTAATGAGTGGGTGGGGGAGAGGGGAAGGGGCATGGTCTGCATAGTGTGGTCTACTGCCCTGTACCCAGACCCAGGAACTCTCCCTCACCTTCCAAATCATGGCAGATCCACTTCCTTCCTACTTTATGCTCCCTGCAGACTCTATTCCTGCTATAATGTGCCTGCACTCACACTTAGCTACAGTATACACACTGCTGCTATAATGTGCCTGCACTTACACTTAACTACACACTGCTGCTATGTGCCTGCACTCACACTCAGCTTTACACACTACTGCTATAATGTGCCTGCACTTACACTCAGCCATTCACACTGCTGTATAGAAAAGTTTTTGTCACTGTCCTTCTGCACAGCTCTGTTTCCTCACTTTCTCACTTCCTGATTGGTCCATGCTGAACCCTTGTCATGCTGTCCACACAGACCTCTGACAGCAGTCCTGCTTCTCTATTCTAGTCTGTTTGTACTACACTACTGCATTATGGGGATCTGCAGTTCCATCCTGTATCTATAAAGTGCTGTTGTTTTTTTCTTTCTTATGCACTTACTATACATTATACTCCACATGCTGATTGCTATACTGTAAGTAACTAATAATATAACACATTCAGCTGTTTCTCATTGTTTGTTTCATCTGTTCTTCATGTTATTCAGAAAGAAAAATCATTATATTTGGGATGTGGAACAAATTGTCTGCATTTCAGTCATTTCTTACGGGAAAATTTGCTTTGGTTTAAGAGTGGATTTGGATTACAAGCATGGTGCCGGAATGAATTATGCTCGTAATTCAAGGCACCACTATATATATTTATACTACAAAACTCTTTCCATTTTTTTCTCCTTATAACAAGCAGCAAGTTGCATCATATTTAGCAGGTTCTCAAAGTGACAAATGTATGTGGGTCAGACTAATGCTCAATGGTGACTTTTGGCTGTGGCTGTAAAATGTACTACTCTGTATACTACTTTGTGGTATAGGAACAGGTCAGCGTAATTACCTAAAAAAGTTGTCCTGCAAAATAAAAAAAAAAAAAAAGGCAAGGTGATGCAGAAACATAATAAAATATACTTACCAATCCCCATGCCCAGTAGCACCGTTCCCAGGTCTCGTTGACAGTTGTCAACCTCCTGCAGCTGCAACATCACATCACATGATTGATTGCCTGCTCAGCCAATCATTGACTGGGGTGGGTCACCAGGGCATAGGGACAAGTAAGTATACGTATAAATATACTGTGTATTATGTTCTCGCACTTATTATTTTCATGGGACGTTTTATTATATATTTTCACGGGACGTCTTCTTTAACTTTACTAAGGTAGTCAGTCTGAGAACACAGGAATGTAAAAGTAAGGGAACTGTCCAGGATAATGATGGGTGAAAAGTATGCAATTACACATAACCTTTCAATAAACATAAGGACAAATAGGCAGGGACAAAACGATAACTTATATACTCACCGATCCATCAAAGACGTTGTCATATATATTCTCGGTTCCACACTTAGGGCAGCAGAACTTAAACCGTTCGCAGTCTCTGTACTTCTCTTCATCAGTTAGTTGAGCTGGACCACCAAGCAAAGCATCATTCTCCTCATCCTTCTGATAGTGTTGCTGAACCCGAAACTGAGAAGGGTCAAGACCTACCGTAAAAGGAATTAAAAAAATGGTTTATATTTGCTTGTTTGCTAAAACTTGGTACCTCTTTTCTATTAGCATCCATCATATCTTGTCTTTCTGTTTTTCTCTCGATTGACAGAATTCCTGATTCTACAGTGGGTAAAACTGAGACATTGATAAAAACCTCACAATAAGAAGAACATCAGTAATGCCTTTAAAGGGACTTGGACCCATTTTTTGTGCAACAGAATGCTGGTCAGGACCCCTCTTTCAGCCATGCCCGGGGAGGGGGGAAACAATAACATCCACTTACCTCCTTGGCTCCAGAGCTGCTGTCCGCATTCTGCTGCTTCCTGCTTGAGGCTGCATGGCTGAGCAGCCTGCACTGTCATGTCTCAAATCCCGTATTAAGGCAAAGAAGTGGCTGGACACTGGGGGACCAGAGCAGCTGAACGCGGGCTGGGAGCATGGGAGGTAAGTGGATGTTTGTGGGTATGGCAGAAAGAGGGGTCCTGACCAGAGTACCAATTTAAATAATTTCTTATCTATACCACTTCTGATATTAGAGACTGGAGATTTGGACAGACTCCGCTGACATTACATCTTTGTGAGCTGTCCCAGTGACCCCATAATTACTTTCTCCAAAAGCTCTCTAGCAGTTGCTTACCTCCCCCCTTTATTAATATATGCCCATGTCTATGGTCAGGTTAGGTACCAGATCAAATTTATATCACCTCAAACAACTTAGAGATCAGTCAGGTATAGAACAAACTGATAAGGTTGGTTAAAGTGCCACTGGGATTTAAAAAAAATCTGTGAAAAGTGAAAACTTCTGATCGGAAGAAGTCTGGAACAGGGGTGTCAAACTGTGGCCCTCCAGCTGTTGCAAAACTATAATTCCCATCATTCCTGGACGGCTAAAGCTTTGGCTGGAGCAACGCAAGTTTGAAAAATCTGCTCTAGAAAAGCAACAACTTTTTAAAAAAAAAAGACCTAATGAGAAATCTCTTTTGTATCGAAAAATGAATGGGGAAAACAGAAATAATTTACCGAAATATAGATTTAACATTCAAATACATCATTATACCTGGTCTAGTCTCATCTACATAAAGTGATGGAAATATATACAGAGCACTACACTGAACAAATTGATAAATTCTCAGTAAATAACTGTACAATGACTAGTTTTTTTGTCTGCTTTACTGTGTAAAGTAGTGCCACTCAATGATGACTCTGAACAAAAAAAAAAAAATAATTAACAAATGGTGAGCACATAATCTGATGTGCCCCTTCTGATTTTCATCTGATTTGGAGCAGCAGACCACCAGATTTGGGTACCTTTAGTCTTGCTGACTCTGTAGTTTTAGTAAGCTTCTGGTCTTAAATCGTATAGTTCAGGGCAATCTTCCATTCTGTATGTAAACACCATTCCTTGCAGGGGTACTTCAAAGTAACAGGATTTCACCTAACCACTAAACCAAACAAGCAATACGTCCAATAAGAATTAACAAAAAGTCCTCGTCATTGTACATTAAGAGCTCATTTAACCTTCCAGGAGTTATTTTTTACAGCATGGTATGCACAATGGATGCCAATCACTTGAGGCTTTGCTCTCTCCCTCTCAGAGGCCAATGAGAAGCAATACATCCACTTGTTTAATTGAGGATTTGAATGAGAACATTGAATAGCTAATGTTTCTCTAGTATGTAATATTACTTGTATGGTACGTTGACAGGAAGCTTTATGCAACTTGAAGACATAATAATGGTTTAAGTATGAAGGCTAATTGGTAGTAACATTTGGACTAAAAAAAAAATACTATGTAAGGATGGAATTTCAAATAAAAATAGTTGTCCATGTGCCATTAGGAAATACAGGGAGAGATATCTTAAGGATATAAAAAACTAAATTGTGAAGAAAAAACAACAACTTAGGTTTAAAGGGGCTCTCCCATGATGATCCCCTTATCCAGAGGTGTACTCCGCTATCTTTGCAGTCCTACAGAGGTTAATTAAAGTGGTAGCGTGAATACTCAATCTAGACTACTTCTCTTGAACGTTGGGGATTCCAATGGTCAGATGTCAACTGATCAGACACTTACGACTAGAGATTAGCTCAACTTGAGCATGCTTGTGTCCATCCGAACCCGAGCATGTGGCATTTAATTACTGGCGACTGCTGAAGTTGGATGCAGACCTAGCAAGAGTCCTGGAAAATATGGTCTGTATCCATGTTTTCCAAGACTCGCTAGGAAGGCTGTTATGTATGCCACTGTATACACCTTAGTTACATGTGTTGATAATAAGCTCCTATTGTAAGAAAATCACATACTGTGTAATGCATACGATTTTTTGTTTTTAAAACCACCACCATCATGTTGAATAGCAAATTGTATCCTGGAGATTTTCCAGCACATACACCTAAGATGACTGGCAAATGTCAAGTGAATAGAGCCACAGGGAGAAATTTATCAAACATGGTGTAAAGTGAAACTGGCTCAGTTGCCCCTAGCAACCAATCAGATTCCACCTTTCATTGCTCACAGACTCTTTGGAAAATGAAAGGTGGAATCTGATTGGTTGCTAGGGGCAACTGAGCCAATCCTACTTTACACCATGTTTGATAAATCTCCCCCCCCCCATAGTCTTCTGGCAGAGTAAGATCTATGTATACACTAGTATGATTTTGATCAAAACATCTTTGCATGTAAATGGAGCTTAAGGGTGGCTTTACACGTAGAGGATTTCAGAGGATTTCACGCTGCAAGTTCCACTGTGATTCTCAGCACTGTAGTTTTGAATAGGTTTGCATACTCGCAGCGGAATTTTCATTCTGCTGCGAGTATGTAAAGCGCCATCCCCCTTTACCCACCTCAGCCAGGTGAATACTTTACCTGTCTGCGCTCAGGGCTGCTTCTGTGGTCCTGTTGTCCCGCTCAGCCAATCAGTGCACTGTGTCGCCACAGCCACTGATTGGCTGAGCGGGATGTCAGGGAGCCACAGAAGCAAGCCAGGTAAAGAATTCACTGGGCACAGGTGGGTTAAGGGGGATGGCGCTTTACATATGTATGTAAACCTATTCAAAATGACAGTACCAGGAATTGCAGCGTTTTTTGCCGCGGAACTCGTAGCGGATTTCATTTGGTTTGTGTAAACCCACCCTTAAAACAAAAAGTAGCAAACATGTCACTTCCTGGATAACATGGTGATGTCACTTCCTGGATAAAATGGTGATGTGACGACCCGACTCCCAGAGCTGTGCGGGCTGTGGCTGCTGGAGAGGATGATGACAGGGGGACACAGGGCACTGGAAGGACACTGTGACATCACCATGTTATCCAGGAAGTGAGGCCTTGATGTAGTAGTAAGTGCAGGGAAAAAAAGCACTTTATGTGCATTTCCCATAATAAGTGTATATTGGGGATTTGTATAACTTGTGGGGGACAGTACAATACTTTAATTTAAAAAAAAATTGCCAGACTTTTCCCATTCCCTATTCCTTTGCAGTCACTGAGGTGTCAGGTCTCTCAGTTGCAGTCAAGTTGGCTGTACTCAGGTCTCGCCACTGCTTTCTGTCACCAGCATTCAGGGACATCCTCCTTAGAAGATGCAACTTTGGCATGACCAGTGTGACTGCAACTGAGAGTCCAATGTGGATGTAACCTAGCACAATTCCAATGAGCAAATATAGTAGAAAACCTAAAGATGTTGAATCCATACACTCCTTAGTAACTTTTAGTATCTGTATTGAATGTGTAAGTCTGCTGAAAAGATGCCACAGAGAAGTCTTCTGTAAAATTAAAAATATGTGATGCATGAATGTTAAGTGTAATATATAGGGTTATAATTCATAAACTAAGGTGAGTTCATTCATGGACCTCTTCTCTTGCGTTTCTCATCTTAGGTTTGCGATGTTAAAGAATTAAATGCTAAATGCGCAGTTCCAATCCTACAGACAAGCAATAGAATTAGCATATTCCACCAATCTGAGCAGCCTGGTGTAGAAAAGGTGTTAATTGGTAGAAAAACTCTTGCTTGGATGCTAAGTGTGTGAAGGCGAACATAAATAGGTAACAAATGAATAATCAAAGACTGACTCTTTTCTTGACACAGCCTACACATCGAGATTTTAAAAGTATTTTCCTTCATTTAATGTGTCAAGTTAAAGTAGTTAGCAGTGAGGTGGGGGATGCTTCATATAAAATATAGTCTTCAGAATTGTGAATCTATTTTAACTCTACCTGTTCTGGAGCATTATATCCTGTATAGTGTACTAACTTTTTTCAGGTGACATGGATATGCTGCAGCTTTTCAGCAGGTATATCCACAGCAGAAACTCCCTGAAGATTTGTCACTACAAATGTTATGTTTAAAAATAATTTAAATTTGCAGTCGTGGGTTTAGCAGTGGGTGTCCTTCAGAGCTATACATAGGAGGATTTCCCCACATATACCTATGGCAGATGCTGGTAGGGGACATACTGTAGGCTTCCATGTTGAACAAACATATTCTGGGCGGCATACTGTTCTTACAGTATATGGCTCTATGGTACTTTTGGCCTGACAGGTAAGAGGGGGGTCTAGGGATCACTTTACTGTATACACTGGGAGCTCTCCTGGTATATAAGGTAAAGGGGCACTGTGAGCTGTGTAAACCTGACCTACCAGAAAAGGTAGCAGTAATGAATGTAATGTGTTTCAAAGAAAGATTTTTTATTTTTTTTTTACTAAAAAAAAAAACCCTTTCTAAGAAATATAACAAATAATGCTTTTCTTTTACCTCGGCCTAAGGAATATATCTGCCTAAATAAACCAATAACCATAAGAAGAAATTTATTGTGTCGTGTTCCCATCCAGCTTAAGTAGTTTACTAAGGTGGCAATTGTCATACATATATTTTTGTGTATCTGAAATGCAGTTTATAAAGGAACAGAAAGGTCATTTTGTCTCTACAGTTTATCCTGAGCATTGATTGTCTTTTTTTTTTTTACCCTAAAAGCACAGCAGGGACGAGTAGGCCATGATACATCAGCTTCCCAAATGCTACATGGTTCACTGTCTCAACTGGAGGGCAGGCAGGCTGCATCCACCTGCCGGAGGGCACTTTGGCCCCCTGTTTGCTAAACAAAACCTTAACACCGAGCTCCCAGGGGGAAAAGCTGCAACTATCGTTTCAAAAGAGACAATGGAAATAGAAGACCCTGAGAACTGGCCGAGCTGAAGCCTCATTTCTGCACCCAGCTCCATTATCACTTCATGACACTGACAAAGCCAATTGGCCTTGTTAATTATTTCAGATTTACTCTACAGATCATGGCAGCTTGTATCATTTAGCACTGTAGACAGCAGCCTAACCTTTTATCTTACACCCTCCCTTGGAGAGGGAAAATGGAATTTACACTTTTTTCAGGAAAGTGGATTATTTATTTGTAATGGACTTACAATAAAAGATGCCGAAGATGCTGGGAAAACCTTATACATTTCTACCATTGTATGATATCAGGACCCCGCTATTCAGAATGCATATTTACTAGCAAAAACCTTATTTTTCCAACAACTGTTGACATTTACTAAGTGCGATGTGTACTTATTGTCCTATCTGAACATTTGACATTACAATTGAGCATTATGTGTAATACACAATAAACTCATAACATTTATTTTTTTAGCAAGGCCAATGAATGAAAAGAGCATGAAACATGCAAAAAAATATTTTTTTTTTTACTTTAATGGACACAAGTTGTAGCCAGTGCTGCCACCTAGAGGCTACTGTATTATTTTTTTTTTCTCATGGCTATAAACTAAAAATGTAAGTAGTAATTTATCAACATATGAATTAAGAAATAATATGGGTTGCACCTCCTAGTCTAAATGTTACAGTAGCATTATTAAGTGGACTATAGCTACTGATTCAATAGCATACAACTCCGCCCAGCAACGCAGGAACAGAAGAACAACAAAAGCATAAAAACTTTAAAATAAAGATAGCCATTCCTGGTGCAAGAGGCAGTGTTTCAAGTGTCGCAGTGCTGGTTACATGCTGTTACAATCAATGTTTCTAGGGGAAAATACATCAGAAACGTGACAGTTTTATATGATTTTACACAGAGGCTTAAAGTGTCACTTTTGTTATAAACTTTAAAGTGACGGTACCACCAGGCCCAGGCAGAAGCACTGGAGGCGGGCCGACCCACCCTTAGTTGGAAGAAACCCCAGCCCCTCCATGACATGACTCCATTATAACCAATGGAACCCTATCATAGAGGGGCTGGGGTTTCCTCCCACTAAGGGTGGGTCGGCCCGCCTCCAGTGCTTCAGCCTGGGCCTGGTGGTACAGTCACTTTAAAACCTAAAATCAACAGTAGATGTGATATAAAGCAAGTTTGCAATTTACATTCATTTTTTATTTAGTTTTTAGTCATCATGGAAAACATATGACTTTTCTCCTCAACGAGTCTATGCACAGGAAGTGCAGTGTTTCCCAGACCACCTGAACGCTCACAGGGAAGGCAGTCGTGTGATTTACGGACGCATTGAGCCGTGACACCCTGTACACGTCAGACTTCATGTGCTTAGGCTAGGTTCACACTGCGTTTTTTGCATGCGTTTAACTTATCAGTTTTTTGCAAAAAACCGGATGCATTTGTGTGCATCCGTTTTTGACCTGTTTTTCCATTGACTTCCATTATAAAAAAAATGGCTCAAAACGGATGCGTTTTTTTTTTACGCACAATAAAGTACTGTTGACACTACTTTTTTGACCGTTAAAAAAAAAAAAATCCGTTAAACGAATCGCAAAAACGCAGTGTGAACTCACCCTTAGACTCTTTTTCTACCAGCACAAGACTAAAAATCTGGACCTGGATTTCTGGTAAGTATAGCTTTGTTTTACAGCATGATAACGTAAAAAAAAATAATATATATATATATAATAATATATATATAGCAAACTTGCTTTATTTCACATCTACTGTTGATTAAGATTTCGAAAGGTATTTCGACAGGTACACTTTAAAGGGGGTTTTCCGGCACTACACAAACATGGCCACTTTCTTCCAGAGACTGCACCACTCTTGTCTCCAGTTTGCAATTAAGCTCCATTCACTTCAATGAAACTAAGCTACAAAACCAACACCCAAACTGGAGACAATAGTTGTGCTGTCTCTGGAAGAAAGAGACCATGTTTTTGTAGCACTGGATAACCCCATTAAGGAGGTACAGCATGACAGCATGGTCTATAGGTGCATTATTAGCTTGGCAGTATTTGTGACTGTCATAGTATTCCATGAAGAAAACCACACACGTCCTGCCATTTCTAGCAGTTACTGGCTGCAATGGCATACAGAATATTTTTTGAAATAGATGAAGTCCCATCAGATGTTTAAGAGAAAAAGCACAAACCCGTTTTTTCTTGTGATAAAATTTGTTATAAATAAAGTAACGCTATGGCTCTCTGTCATCACCAGGAGATCTGGACTGTATTCTAGTGTCTTGTTCAAATCTACGAGTGACAGTGGTGAATGTACATGTGTGGGAAGCCCCCATGTACATTTGCGTACACAAACAGTATACATAACTATAATTTATATATATATTTTAACACACACAAACTTGCCTAGTAATCTATAAGACTTTTGCACAGGGCAGTCTCAGTAGTTACCTTATAATGTTATACAATCTTTTAACCACTTTTTTTTTTTTAGTCTGACCACATACACAACACAAAGGCAACTCTTTCTGTATGACACTGCCCAGCAAGTTATAAGGTTAGGTTATAAGGTACAACTAAATTTGCTGTAAAATGTCAGGGGACCTCCCAGATTACTAAAACGTGTCTGTCATCAAATGTTACCATGTAGTCGCCTTCTGTTTCATGTTGCTCTCAGCAAGAGCAGATTTCTTTTTTATCCTGTGGCCACCTGCAAGTGGTCAGAGTAGCTTTTTTTTTTTTTTTTAACAAGATGTGCGGGATGATCAGAAACTGGAATCACCTTTTTGTGCAGATTATAGGGAAATTTGTCAAAATTACTTTGTTATCCACAAACTTGTAAAATATGCTTAAAACTCTTCATTGAGCTCTATATCTTATGTCACTGGTCATACATACCTAACCATGCAGCAATAAGCGCAGAATCAATCCCGTCTATGGGCTCACAAATTCGAGACACTACTGGGTGAACTTGTTGTGACAGGTAGTATTGTGTGTCAATGGAAAGGTTGTCTTGTTTTTGCAGCTGTTCCGGAGCATATGCTCTCTGGCTGGCACTCAGATTTGACCCATCCTACATGAAAGAGAGACAAGCACATAAGGTCTATTTTAGAGAGACTAGAGCGGCAGATTTATGCTTCCTATCACCACAGAGGTCAGAAACAGGTGCTAACCGTGGTATTTAATAATCATTTTGCTAATGTCTGGCCCACAGAAATTCACAGATAATAAATTTTTGACAACCTTGCAAGCTAAGGCTCACAGAGCATCAAAGCTGACAAAGGGAACATGTCAAAGTGGAAAGCTGTACTGAACTGTGTTACTGCTGTAGTTACATGAATCCCTGGAAAGGTTAAATAGTACATTTAGTACTAGCCAGAAAAGACATGGGAGTTAAGAGGAGTTGGATGCTGGTCATTCAGCCCTTTCTGTGTTACATCATCTCCACAGCAAATACTGCACGTATAACCCCTCAGGTTGTCAGTGTTACAATGAGAGGCCTGGTACACGGCAATACAGATACAGTACTATAAAAGTAGTGTAAAATCAGTCAGAAGATTTCAGGGTTAAAGAGTAGCAGTCATGAAAAACAACTTTGCATATTCGGACAGAGAAATCATTATCTAATATATTTGTAATTCAATTTGTTTAACAAAAAGCTGTTTTGTATGTGTAAGTCAAAGTTATAACATTGGCCACTAGTTTTTTTTTTGCACCACTGCCCATTATCAATGAATGCTTGTCAATAATAACAGCACTTCTGACAGTGACCAGGAAGTGGGAGAATCATGCTGTCAATCACAGTGCAGAAGGCCAGCAAAAGACATCGGGGAGACAGAGACATCATTTTTTGACCACACACTTGATGTGAAAAAAATAGCACTATTTAACAAGATTAGCGCAAATATTACTCATATAAAGCAATTTTTGATTGCAAAGTAACGGTAAGCCCTTTGACCTAACCGCTATCTGACAGCGTCAGCAGTTTGGAATGTGAATATCATGTGACAGATTCCCTTTAACTTTTAACCCCTTGGAGTCCCATTAATAAAAATAAGTCATATGTAGCCCATAATGGCACCAACTGCAAGTTGCCCCACAAAAACAGGCAACAAAAAAAAAATTACATTCAATTTTATATGAAAAATATGAACTTGGTATCACCATCATTGTACAGACCACAGGATACGGCTGTCATGTCATTTACAACCACAGAGTGACTTACCCCTCCCCAAAAAATAAATGGTCATCATATGTACCAAAATTATTTTTAAAGGAGGGGGGAAAATAAAAAAAACACATGGTACCACAAAAAGAGGCCCTTACATGACTGTCAATGAGAGTGAGAGACTTATTAAAAACATTTGTTAAACTTTAGAAAATCTTTCCATCTTCTGACCCAAGTACACACTGTGTACTGTTAAAGGCCAGAGAGCAATGATCATAAGAGAAGTTGATGCCAGTTCCTTGCCAATCTTTATTAAAAGAAAAAGGGACACCATGAACATTAACTATACTCCATTGACAAGGGAGGATACCAAAATAATTTCATTTTCTATGTCTCTCTCTTCCATATTAGCTCTAACTCTTATATTAAGAAATTGTATAAATGAAAAGGTAATCAATTCTTTAAAATACTTGGGCATAGGTGATTACCTGGCATATGACATAGGAGACTGTATCGCCAGCTTTCATTTTTCTTCCTCCTTGGGAATTTATCCACAAGGCAACATGTACATGAGGCAAACTTTTTTTGTCTGGATAGTCCTGTGGATCCTTTGTTAGAGCCTAAAAGGCATATAAAAAATAGTTATTAATGATAATGTTAGACGTTAGAAAAGCCGTATTGGAGTTTTGGTTCAATAAAGGGGTCTTCTGAGAGTTACAGGCTGATGGCTGGGCTTATTACTAGATGGGGTCTGAACTCTGCTTTTTGGCAGTACATATGGATCATAGAGGAAAACCCCTTTAGTGTCACTTCAGACGTACAGACTCGCAGCGTAAATCTGGCTGCGAGCCTGTCAGGTCCTGGCAGTTCACTGTCACAACATACTTGCAGCGGCCCCATAAACCCTTCAGCTCCCGCTGCTGCCGCCACCTGCTGTGTCTGTATACATTACCTGTCCTCGCTGCACGGGGCCCCGACGTACTGCTCTCCCGCCCGGCCAATCAGTGTGTTGCCTAGCCGCAGCCACTGATTGGCCGGGCGGGAGAGCAGTGCGCCGGGACCCCGTGCAGCGAGGACAGGCAATGTATACAGACACAGCAGGCGGCGGCAGCCGCGGGAGCCGAGGGGGTTAAGGGGTCGGCAGAATTACATACACGCAGCGGTCGGAACGACCAGATTTATGCTGCGAGTCTGTACGTCTGAACTGACCCTTAAAAGGTGAAACACAAAGTCTAACAAGCCATTTAAGAAAATATGGAACATGAACCAGGCAATGCAATCTTGTTAGGCTGTTTACCCCACATTGGGAGAGCACACCAAGAGTCCTTTAGTCATAGCCAGGAGACAAATTGATGGCCAAAAGGTGCACATATCCAGTGCACAAAGCTGCTGCGAAACTACAATTCCCATCATGCCTGGACAGCCAATTCCCAAAGTGTGACACCCCCCGATTTACTATAATAAAATTAAGTAGCTAAAATAAAATGCTTGAGGGAAAAATGATGGAAAATGTCTCTTGTAGTTAAAGAAAAAATGCAAAACTAAATACAGCTGAAGGTTTAACTCTCTCAAATTTACCCAAGGCCAAAGGGAACATACGGAAACATTAGTCCCTCCATAAGTTTACCTTATTAATCTCATACTGGCTAATGGGGATGCCACCATTAATCACGTTTTCTCCAATCTCCATGAGTTTTTTCTGGATGTTTTCTACTATGGTGTCTCGGGGCTGATCTGACAGGATCTGGCTAATCACATAGCTAGAAAGGAAAAATAGAAAATGAAATTTTAAAGTTTTTCCAGAAAACAAAAGCAGCAGAGATGAAGAAGTGATCTGCCATAGCTGCAGACATTACCCATCACAAGGGTGAGCTAATTTGACTGAATCAGAAGCTAAGGAGGTCAGTGGAAGCAGGTGGAACATAATTGGGACATCAGGAACAAAAGAGACAATTTACAACCTTTCTTTGAACAAATGAAATCAGTGAGATAATCAGTGCAAGTTAAGTGATAATTCTCCGAGAAAATAAAATAGCATCTGAAGCGGAGCGGGGACAATTCACAGAGAATGAATGGGAGACACTTTCTACAAGACACTGGCTCTTACACATCAAGGCAAATTCTTTAGTTCTGTTTTGTTTCATGAAATGTCACATGAATGAAGAACTCGATAAATGGTCAACAATTGTCATTACAGGTCATCCCACCCACAAGTCAGGTTTCTTAAACAGCATTCATACCCAGGCAAATCTCAAGACTAGTAGTTTCTCCCTAGGTACAGTACTTGTGTCTTGATGACCAACACAATTTGGAGGATTTGCGATAAACACAGGTCCCTAGACACCTTACACTTTGGTTGGCTGAACCAAGCTCTCGTGGGGGTTTGGCTGTTGGTATGGGGCTCCCCTGATTGACCATCGACAGATTATGTAGATGGAAATAGACATAGGTATGGTTATGGAGACCGGGGCCAGGTGTGATGGAAAAATCACTGACCGACCCCTTTGCTGTCTGAGTGATAAACTGCAGCTAAACCCTTCCTGTAGAGAACATGCTGAACATTTGTGTGTATGGGGAGGACAGTCGTCATAGGGTCATTTTAATTTCAGTTGCTAATGTTAGCGCAAGAAGAGAATGAAATAATTATAACAATCACAATCAATTTCCTATATAAAACAGGACCAATTTAAAAACATAACAGTAAAAAGAAAATCCAAAGTTAAAAAAACAAAACAAAACAACTTTTCTCTTTTAACCCCCATGGTCCACCCTGTGACACTTTCCCTCCATGTTGCAAATAAGCCAAAAATCTCTAATTCTTATCTGGAAAGCAAGACGAGGAAAAGAAGTTTTGCTCCCACAAAGGGGTTTAGTCTTTGGTTCGCAGTAACATATCTATCTCGTTTCTAAACATCATTGATATTTCTCAAATCAGAGGTGACCGAAGTATCTATGCCCCATAATAGATCCCCCTCATTTCCTGTGACCAGCTTTCCTGCCAAGCATTTATTAAAAGCCCCTGCAGAGTTAATTCATATAACTAATACTGGAAGTTAAAAAAAAACCTGCACATACAGAGATGAGTAACAGCGGGTGAAAATAAATGGTAATTAAGCCTAAACTAATTTGTTATGTTACCTTAACAACATTTTTGCATTTTCCTTGAGCACAGAGTAAATACAAAGAATCATAGCAAGTGCCGGATCTCCTCAACATTTTAAAGGGGTTATCCAGCGCTAAAAAAACTTGGCCACTTTTCCCCCTACTGTTGTCTCCAGTTCAGGTGCTGTTTGCAATTAAGCTCCATTTACTTCAATGGAACTGAGTTTCAAAACCCCACCCTAACTGGAGACAACAGTAGGGGGAAAGTGGCCATGTTTTTGTAGTGCTGGACTTCTCTTTAATGAAACCCTCCACCTTAAAGTGAACCCATCAGTAGATAAACAGTGGTGTAAAAGAGGCCAACTGGCTAGAAAGGGCTGGTCCATCAGGATTACAGACATACTTTTTTTTGTCCTTTCCAGATCAGAGACATGGGCCTTTTTGGTAAATAAATGAAGCTCAAAAGCCCAGGGGGTGTTGCTCACCAGTGTAAAAGCAAGGAAAGTTCACTCCATGCCCTCATATTTACTAGAGATGATCGAACAGCACTGATTTTATGATTCGTACGAATTCGAACCCTCGGTATTTGACTCCCGCAGTGTTCCCGTTCCGTGGGGAAGGTGGAGACAGCTCGAGTCCCACCTGGAAAAAAAGAAAACAGCCTGGGCCATAGGTATTCCACCTTTCCAACGAAACGGGAAGACTGCCGGAGTCAAATAACGATGGTTTGAATTCGTACGAACCTGATCAGCAGCGCTGTTCAATCATCTCTAATATTTACCACCTACTCCAGTTGGTCAACAGTCAATAAATAGAGAGAACCATGTGCCAGATTCTTGCCATGTTGGGCTTTTGAGCATAGACACCAGAGCCTTCCATTGATGCATGATGCTGGTTCACTTACTGTCAAAGGGACTTGGCTGAGTGAGTACTATATAGTAATCTATGCAGCTCCCGTAGAGAATGAATAAAGCGCCAACTCACATGCTTCCTTCCAACACCTACTTGGTAAACCTTTATATACTCCTAGGTGACAAATATTTGGCACCAAAATGTTAGGTGCCGCTTTAATATTAACTACTACTTATCTAGATTAATTAAAAAAAATATCCACACTATGTAAGACATAAAAAGCAGTGTACACTTATTTAGTTAAAGTCTGCATTACTTGATGAAAGACGCACATATTTCAAGTTTCTTAAGCAGCCTTGTTGTCCCTTTATTACACAATGTGCACAATTGATGTATTTTGTCCCTCTTGTGTACTGCAAAATACCTCAGATGTGCCATTGTCAACACTTAAAGAACATGTGATTCATACCACTAAATCTGGAGTCCCTACTGCCTGTGTTTTCTTTGTCAAGCCGGAGTCCCTTACTGAGCTGTAACAAAAGCACACAGCATTCAATATTTTCATATTTGTTATTGTGCTTTTTACAAGATAGAACTGAGAGGTAGCACTACGCAGCAAAGCAATTTGAGTTTATTGCGAGTCCGGTCTCCATAGACAGACGCAGCATTTTTGGAATTCTATTTTTCAAGCATTATCTGTTTCTATTCTAAACGGCCATTTTAACATTTCACTATTGTGTGTGGATAAAAGGCTGACGGCAAAACTAACGCTGATAAATAAGTATGCTGACCCATAAATAAGCATCATAGATAGCAGATAGCTATTTAAAGTCATAGCAATACTGAAACATAAATGGCATGTGCTTGCTTATATAGTCTTCCCACTCTACATGGTAAATGATTAAAGTCCTAAATGTTGTACAATTTCCGTGTGCTCGTATCTATGATGAAAAGAACATAATATACACAGCTTGCTTCTCACAACATATTAAATGTGCACATGACTACGCTAGGATCTTCTCTTTTCTTTTAAGATTCCTCGAATATATTTAAATTATCAGAACTAGAGAATATAATATATCTATTAGTAACTAATGAGTTCAATAAAGATAAAGGTCAAAGAAGAAAACACATGATGTTTGTGTGTTCTATCACACCCCCTATGGCCACATGTTCTGCAGAGGACTACAGGTGGCTGTATGGTCTGTCAATAGGTGTCAATAGGAAGTCATTTCCAAGTAAATAAGGTCTGGTCTTAAAATAGAATAAAAATAGAAACAATGATAAATACAAAGAGAAATGCTCATTTTGGTGGTATTCAATGGGAACAGAAAGAAGAGCTGTTGTGATGTGCTTCTCACATTGAAGTTTTAGCAAACCCTTCATGAGATGTCATCTTGGTCGTCCATGTTCTCTAAGGATTTCAATGGTAGAAGTGACTTTAGAAAGGAAATAATCAAAATTTTGTTTGTCAAAATGCTCCTGCAAGCTTACCATTGGAATGCTACAGGTTTGGAAGCAGAATTCATGTAACACCAAGACTGGGTTTACATGCAGTATCTTGGTTATATATTATATACACACTTTTTTTGCTCAGGAGATAATCTGCAGCCTTTCAAACGGTAAATCAACATCAGCAAACTCTCACCAAATCAAATAGATTTTGGTGCAGTCTTACTGCTGGAGATTTTTTTGGCAAGCCCTTGTCATGATCGCAATACTCGCACCTTGAATTAGACGTTAACAAAAAGGGGCCACCCTGTTTCCATATTTATGTTCTAATACTCACAACCAAGTGGGACTTAAGGGGCTATTTGTCAGGGTGGTGTGGTGCTCTCCCCATCATGGAGGCACCCCGTGGCAACAGGCTAGGGATATCTGGCTATCCCATGTTTTAAAACTCACAACCGAGGCTCCACGGACTATTGTTTTGCATATTTAAATTTTGGGGGGCATCAGTGGAGACTCTTGACTTTATTGGAATTTTTTCACTGATCTCCTTGAGTACAGTGATTACTGTGTTTTGTTGGAGATTTTTAGCATGAAAAAACTCATAAAAAAATAATAATAAAACAGTTATGTATTAAAATCCACAAGAATAACATTGTATTGCTGAGTTTTAGCAGATTTTGACTTCCCCCACTGAAGGCAATAGGGAAGAACCTATAACATATCCGATGCATAGACAACAAAGTGAAACCTGCACTGCAGGTCAATATGCAATATGGTCAGGTGGATTTTCTTAAAATCTCATTGACATTGCTGGTACTGCAATAGACTGCTGATTTTTGCACTTGGAAACTTGCAGCTTATGTGAACATGTGACCTACATGGACCCAGCCTAACACTGTGGCAGATTCATAACAAAGTCCTACTATAAAAAGGTTAGAGAAAACTTACTTTCCAGCCATTTTAGCAAGCTCACACCAGTCTCTTCTGACAATGTCCAGACCTTTCAGTTCTTGTTTGGTTACATACTTCCCATCAGCTGTTGGCTCTACGATAAGTGCGGCATATTTCTTTTTCTTTAACAGTAGAAGTGACTTAAAGACGCCGTCAATATCAATCTCCAGCAGCTTGTAGGATTTATTTATTTCACTTTTAACCTAGTGTTGAAATGGAGAATGACAACAACAGAACATTAACAGATGCTAGAAGTGTGTCAAAAATAAAGGAATACTCGGAGAAAGTGATCAACACATCCCAAGACAATAAGTATTATTCTACACTATTGTTAGACACTGAATAGGAATTATACAGCAATGAAATGATTGTATCCAATCGATCTGTCCTTCCGAAATTTGCTAAGCTGTACCGGTATAAGCATCAGCCTGCAGCCCAAGCTTTTACACCTCCTTCACAACTCCCTTTAGGGTAGAATACAAAAACCTAATTTCATAGTTTCCTATAGGAACAGTTGTGTCTAAGGACATCAGATGGATGGAAAAAGCTATACGGCATATATTTGTATGTTTGTGTCCTGATGACTGCCCAACTTTGTCATCAAATATGTACAGCTAAGACACAAAGCTGACCAGACACAATTAATATATGTTACTCCAGCCTAAGGTGTCATATGCATAAGGCTTTATAATGCTCTGCATACCTATCTAGCTGTACAAAGCCTTAATACAGCACCTATAGAATTCCATGGGTAATCCTATTAATTAAGGATATATTATACTTATAATATTCCCTTATTAATAAGAATATATTATGCCATAGAAACACTGGCTTCTAGGGAAGACTACTCCTACAAAAGAAGCCCTATACAGAGCCACAAAATGTACAGGAACCATACAGGTCAGAGATGTATGATATAGAGTCAGCTGTCTGCACAACAGAGGTTTGCACAGACTGAAAATAAAAGTGGTAAATCCACTCTTGACTGTAGGAAAGTCAGCACTGGTAAGTTGAACACTCTGGGCTCTGGACTTAATTTCCCCTCTAATGAGTTCCCTAATGTCTTTCATAAAGTATGGTATATCTTCCTCCAGAAATCTAATGTGACAGGAGCTACATACTCTCTGGTCCTAGTACGGGATGTCTTTGGTGCCTACAAGAAAAACATACATACTATGTGTACACACATCCTTTTAATAATAAATATGTGAGGGTACCAAGTTAGCCCCTGTCATACCGGGTTAGTCTCAGAAGGGGCTTCAGGGTTATCTGCGCTCCTCCATATTGGGAGTAGATATATCTGCAGAGTTTGCAGCCAGAGCGTGCTGTATGCAGAGATTGGCAGCCAGGAACGTGCTGAAGAAATGCAGAGTGCACAGTGAGAAGCCTGCTGGAATACCTGCTCAGGCTCTTTTAAATTTGGTGCCAAGGAATGGCTGGCTCCTCCCTCTCCGCCGCGCGCCAGCACACCCTCCCCAAGACCGGAAGCCACTAAGGGTAGGGCTCACCTAACAGGCCCAAGCCCGTGGTCCGGAAAAGCACGGCCTCGCCGGAACACCTCCCCGGAAGCAGCCACAGCGTCCGTCGGAAGTCCGATGCACGTGACGTCACCACGTGCACGCCGACGCGCGCGTCCCGGAACCCGTTAGTTGCAGATGAGCTGGGACCGTGCACCTACCGGAGGACGCTGGACCATCGATCCGGGGAGCCAGGGAGGATCTGGAGGTCGTCATTCTGACAGGTGCTGGGGGAGAGAGCCAGGCTTAGCAGCTGCTCCGAGAGAAGCCTTACGCCGCCGGGATGCCGGCAGTAAGGTGAGTAAAGCCGGTTGCCCTATTCCCCTTTTCTTAGTCGGATCCACCTCCTGCTCCAAAGGACAGGAAACAGAACTGTTTCCTTTCCAGAGGAGCGGGAGGTGGACCTCTCCATGGGTGCCGTCATAGGGTGAGAGGGAAATAAAAGTGGGAAATCCACTCTTGACTGTAGGAAAGTCAGCACTGGTAAGTTGAACACTCTGGGCTCCAGTGTGATATATACTTGGGATGCAACAATGTAGCAAATCCAGTATAGGATAAGTGTATGCAGCCTAGACTAGATAACACTTTAACAAGCTATGAAGTTATGAAATATTAGCAAGCTGCAGAAAAGAAGAGAATGGAGACGCAGCAACGAAACGCTTGTCTCTATGAAGTCTAAAAGGGGAAAATACAAACCTTGTTTCCCAGCTTGAACACTTCTTCAAGGTTGTTACAATTAGTGTTTATCATGATGGAGTCAGTGTCACCATAGATCACTTCCAGGTTCATCTAGGCCATAAAACAAAAACATGTAATATTTACACAAGAGCAGGAAAAAAAAAAAGCAAGGACTTCACATCTACACGAGTATAATACAATGCTTACATTGTTACACAACATTCGGGCAAATTTCCCACAATGTACATTATATGTCAACAAATACATGATTAAATAAGAACACTGTCATCCTACGGAAGGTTTATCTCATTTATATTTAAGGTCTTATAAAGAAAAAAATAACTATAAAATGAGACACAAATATAATATTCCTTACATGTACTACTCATGCTAATATATTCCTCTGTACATCACATTTCTGACTGTGTCTCTTTCAGGAATTTTTATTAATATAAATGTAACTTTATATGTAAACGGATACCTGAAGATAGTTAAAGCATCAAAATATAGTCTCTGTACTGAAATTAACACGCAAGAGGCAAACCACAGAAAAAAGTGGATATTTTGTGCTCAGAATAGTATATAATGCTGAAACTATTTAGCCGAAGATGAAGGGAGCCAGAAAAACAATCATAATAAACACAACACTGCAGCTCATACAATATAGCGGAACTGCAAGTAAACTCTAATTAACACTGTTGCTAATTTGCTGGAAAGACTCGCATACAGGCTTCAAGCAGCGCTCCATCATATCTGTGTTAGAGGAAGAATGAAGCTATAATCCATTAGGAAGGATTACATTGGTAAATAGGCATCCGAAGAGAACGGCTTTCCGGTTTGTTTGGGTTACAGTTTTGTAACGCACAACAACTTCGCCAGGTGCGGCCTTTTTTGTTTGGTGTGTTTGTTTTTCTTGGCAGATTAGAAGGGGGGAAAAAAAAGGGAAAGGAAACAGAGACACATGAAAGCCAGTGCACCTACCTTCTGCACCATCTCCTTGGTATGCAGCAGGATCTGGGGGCACAGAGCATAATATTACTGCAATACCCACACATCCCATCTATATATATGCATATACATTCATTTACAATGTACAGAACTAACCTCTCTATTATTCAGTAATACTAGGATCATGTCAGCACTAAAAGTTGTTCAGTCCCTGGACTGAGTAACTTTAAGGGGGCTATCCAGCGCTACAAAAACATGACCACTTTCCCCCTACTGTTGTCCCCAGTTTGGGTGGGGTTTTGAAACTCAATTCCATTGAAGTAAATTGAGCTTAATTGCAAACTGCGCCTGAACTGGAGACAACAGTAGGGGGAAAAGCGGCCATGTATTTGTAGCGCTGGATAACCCCTTTAAAGTCATCATAAAGAGAACTGGTCTCCTTATTGCGGGATGACACATTGTATGTATTATTCCCTGTTATTTATATACACTGCTATCACATTCTGACAAACACCCACAATCTGACACTTAGGGGGTAGGTGTTTTAACTTTGAATACTCTTTTATGCTTTATTTACAGTTTAAGGCTATGTTCACACTACGTACATTTCAGGCAGTATTTGGTCCTCATGTCAGGTCCTAATAGCAACCAAAACCAGGAGTGGATTGAAAACACAGAAAGGCTCTGTTCACACAATGTTGAAATTGAGTGTATGGCCGCCATATAACGGTAAATAACTGCCATTATTTCAATATAACAGCCGTTGTTTTAAAATAACAGCAAATATTTGCCATTAAATGACGGCCATCCACTCAATTACAACATTATGTGAACAGAGCCGTTCTGTGTTTTCAATCCACTCCTGGTTTTGGTTGCTATAAAGCCTCAAAAATACAACCTCAAATATACGTAGTATGAACCCAGCCTTAAAAAGAAAAAAGTAAAAAACAAATATAAGGGTCTATTCACATAGATCAAAGTAGAAATAAAAAGTCTCGGAATGTACACTGACCAGCCATAATATGACCCTGCCTAATATCGTGTTGCTCCAATTTGTTACATGAAACATCACTGACTTATCGGGATATAGACTCCACAAAACCTCTACAACATACTTGCCACACTCAGGCTCTGCAGCTGTTGCAAAACTACAATTCCCATCATGCCTGGACAGCCAAAGCTAAAAGGTAAAGCTTTGGCTGTCCAGGCACAATGGGAACTGTAGTTTTGCAACAGCTGGAGGGTCTGAGCTTGACATCCCTGCTCTACAAGATGTTAGCAGCAGGTCTCATAAATCAGCACTTCTCAAACTTTTTATACTGGAACCTCACTCAGAGTACAGTGATGTCTGGGCCTCACCAGCCTGGATCTCATCATCTGTGGTAGAAGTCCATGCAAATATACACTGTTGTAAATCACGTAAGTTGTGTAGCGCAGCCTCCATGGATTGCCCATTTTAGCCGGCCAAATTTACCATTTAAATAGGAAACTGGATGCAGCTGGATCTTAGGCTGGGTTCACACTATGTTTTTGCAATCCGTTTTTTTCATCTTTTTTTTGAAGAAAAAAAAACGGATTGCATTGTGTGAATCTGTTTTGATCCCTTTTTCCATTGACTTTCATTATTAAAAAAAACAGTTTTTTTAACAGAGAAAAATAAGGGCAATTACGTTTTTTGTGTATGTTAGGAAAAAACTACCCCTTTTTTTTAATAATGGAAGTCAATGGAAAAACAGATCAAAACGGATGCACATAATGCAATCGGTTTTTTTTTCATCAGTTTTTTTTTGCAAAAAACGGATTGCAAAAATGTAGTGTGAACCCAGCCTTAGTGGCATTATAAATATTAGCCTCACAGTCTGGGCAGGGCTGCAGTATGGACATTAAAATGTGGTTGCCTGAATAAAGTCACAGATATGAGATTGAGAGAGATCTAGAATATATATTGAAAAGGTAGTGCGGCATTTAAAAATTATTCACTAAATAACACACATTACAAAGTTATAAGTGAATGCCCCCTATCCCTGTGTCCCCCCACCCCTGGAAGTGTGGTGCAGTATACTCACCAGATTACTGTCGACCCTGGCCGCCATCTTGGGTTGTTCACAAAAAAATATTCTTTTAAATTTGATTAGTGCCAGAGATTTGTAATTTATTTCTATTAAAAATCTCAAGTCTTCCAGTACTTTTTAGCTGCTGTATGTCCTGCAGGAAGTGGTGTATTCGTTCCAGTATGGAGAGCATGAAAGGTTTTCTTTGGGGGCTTGTTGCTTCTCTGGACAGTTCCTGACATGGGCAGAGGTGGCAGCAGAGAGCACTGTGTCAGGCTGGAAAAATATACTGCTTCCTGCAGGACATATAGCAGCTGATAAGTGCTGGAAGATTTGAGATTTTTAATAGAAGTACAAATCTCTGGCACCAGTTAAGTTGAAAGAAAAATTGTTTAGTGAACTACCCTTTTAAATAGAAAGATGCACAGGAAATAGATAGGATGGCTACTAATTACTAGGAAGCTGGCAGAGGTAGGAGGGCCGATGGATGCTCGGTCCTATACAGACATCATGTGGAGGGGGTAGGTCTTTAATGGCGCACTCATGAGGAGTCAGTGCTAGGTGTGCTCACCTAGGCGCACAGCAGAGCTGCTACTTACTGGATTATTGTGTGACTTATGTCATTACCAGCATCCTCTTCCTGGCAGATCAGCATGAGTGGTAATAGTAGTATGTAAGAGATTCTGAGAACCTCTTCTTAAGCGCTTGTTTTAACTCTTATACTAAATTGTCAATGTCACCAGCCTAAAGCAAATAAAATTTTACGTATACAAATACACAAAGCTCAAGTCACAGTATTACAGGATCAATGGCACTTGTAGATGTGTTATTGTAACCTCTGTAGGTGCTAGATGCCACATCCCCATCAAATCAAGGACCCAAGAAGAACACTGCCCAGGGCATCACTTTGTCTCTGTAGCTTGTCTTCTTCCCACTGTATTATGATGTTGCCAGGTAAGTGGCTAGGCAACCGTAAACATGATATAGCAGAACAGACCATCATCTTCAAGTGCTCAATGATGTAGTTCTGATGCCCACAGGCCCTCTGCAGGTGCAGTGTGTTGTCACCTTTCTATCATAGCCAGAATGATCTCTTTAAGCACTTTGCCCGAGATGGGTTCATCTGTCTATGGTTTTAAAAGTTATGAACTGTCTGTGTAGGCTGAACATGTACCATGGCCTAAGGCCGGGTTTACATATGTCCGGCGGTGCGGCGGCGTTTCCCTCCGGCGCTTTTCTCCGGCGCCGGAGGGAAACGCATCTTTGAACTGATCCCATTGTTTTCAATGGGATCGTTCAAAATGTGCGGCGGTGAAGTAGTGGCCGCCGCATCACCGGACCGTCGGTGCGTTAGGACGCATCTTGCAGCGTCCTGGCGGACCGCCGCTCCGGTGATGCGGCGCAGCACCAATTCAATCGAATAGAGCGCCGGATGCCTCGCCGGGCAGGACGCATGCCGTTCGGCTCTGGCATCCGGCGTTCAGCCAAATAGTAGCACAAAATAAACATATATCTCCCCCTGTGTGCTCTCCCCCTCCCCTATAGTCCCCCCTTGGTCCCCCAGTAGTATATCACCCCCCCTGTTTCTCCTCCAGTAGTATATAGCCCCCCTGTTGCCCCCCCAGTAATATTTAGCTTCCCTGTGTGCTCTCCCCCAATTAGTATACAGCATTGCTGTGCGCTCTCCCCCAATAGTATATAGCCCCCCATGTGCGCTCTCCCCCTCCCATATAGCCCCCCTGTGCGCTCTCCCCCTCCCATATAGCCCCCCTGTGCGCTCTCCCCTTGTAGTATATAGCCCCCCTGTAAGCTCCCCCAAATTAGTATATAGCCCCCGTGCGCTCCCCCGCAAATCCCATTGAAAATGACAGGAAAACATACTGGGGAAAAAAATGTCAACTGATGAGCGCAACTTGTGACAACTGATGGAAACTGATGGTTTTTAATGAAAAGACGGATAGAAAAACTGATCACAACTGATGCATTTTTGGCATCAGTTGTGACATCAGTTGTGGTCAGTTTTTAGGCAAAAAACGCAACTGATGCCAACTTATATATGTAAACCCAGCCTAACAGACCACATTTTATACATGTGCATATGTTTCCCAATACACAAAAAAAAAATCCCATACAAATTTCATGTGTTCTCTTAGAGATACCCATAGGCCTTTTTGCATCCATTTTAAAGGCATACAATTCAATCTTCAACGCACTGGCGTCACACAAAGAACAGACTAAATAAACCAAACCCAACATGGACACCAAACCATTGGTTTTGATGGCAGAAAAAAAAAATGAACACAGAACTGGGAAATAGAATCTTTGAGTGTTTTAAGAACTTCTACCACTGCTCTTGAGCACAAGAGAAATAGGTTACTTAAAGAACTTACCAAAGTGCCATATAAATGGAATTCACTCCTTAAAAGCACAATACAAAAGGAAAAAAAAAGGTGCCAACAACAAAAACACCAATAAGAACACAGCTTAGGGGGTGCATAAACATGTAGGTTGCTCAAGCTAAAACTTTGATGGAAAACACAGGGATGTGGGCGACTGATATAAAGCGCAACGTGTTCCTATACAGAGAGCGGCAAAACACAACTGTAAATGATGGCGCAGCTGCCACTAAAGAACTCCAACAAAGGAAATGCAGATAATTGTCTAATAAGAATTTCATAAAACATTTAGCCAGAAACAAACATTTTCTTCCCATTTGTTCTCATTCAATTCTCTTGTAGTCTTCTTGCCACAAGAGCCTTCTATAAAATATATACGTCACCCTTATTAGTAGGTAGGCTTGCAGTTTTTTCCTGTGCCTAATTTGACGTATTGTTACTTGCTGGATGTTGCGCAGATTGATTTATTCAAGAGAACCATATGGGACTGATTGCAAAACAAATCATCACATTCAAAACGATTTATGCTCTAACAAACACCAACATTGTGCCATTTGCTCTATTGTTTGGCTGTGCGATGCCAGTTGCACAATTGAAAGAGACGGCATTCTTTACAGCAAATGGTTTGCAGCAAAGAGAGGTGAGGCATGGGCAACCTCCTGCCATATCTGAGGGACCCCAAGCTGTTCCAACTTTCTTTAAAAGGCTTGTACAGAATGAGAAAAAACAAGACTGGTTTCTTCCAAAAACAGTGCTGCACCTGTCCACAGTTTGTGTGCGGTACTGCAACTCAGCCCTAGTCACAGACAGCTTTTTGAACGGTAATCCTGGACAAAAACCCTTTAAGGGTATAAACCCACACACCGTATATGCAGCAGATATGCAACAAATACGCAGCAGATTTGTTGGTACAGATTTGATGCTGTGTTCAGTTATTTAGATCTAATCTGCTGCGATTTTGCTGCGAGTTTGCTGCGTATCGCAGCAGTAAATACGCTGCATATACGGTGTGTGGGTTTATACCCTAAAGAATTAAAATGGGCAGGAAAGACGCATCAAAATATCCCTCCAGAGAACACAGCCACTTTAGGTTATAATAACAGTATAAATTTAATTAATTATAGCTAAATTTTATAGGAAGTATAGCACAGGCTTCCGTACTTTTTACTTTTTTTTTTTTTATATATATATAAATAAAGGAATCACAAAAAAAAAAAAAAAAATCAGTAAGGCTCATCAGCAATCATCTATATCAGTATTTACAAGTGGATATGTAATATGTACCTTGCAACTTTGTAAACCAAAGGCGAGACACATCATAGAAAAGATGGATAGATCATGATGGCCTTCTGTTGCTCCTCTGGGAAATGCATTCACATTTCCCATACTTTACATATTTTAATACATCTGTGCTCTGAAGACTATTCTAGGCAGAACACTACCAGAACCTATTAGATGTACTTATAATGTATGCTAAATGTTTAAGATTTGTGTGGAGATAAAACTGCTTTCCTCTGCAATAAGATTGCAGGCAGCTTATTACTCATGTGTCTGGCCCTAAAGCTGCACATGGCGTGTAGAGTGGCGTTATTGCTAAGTGAAAGTTAACCAACATTGTTCAGAGAACTAGAAAAACCTAAAAAGTGTGTCAATATTTTCCTTTTAGTATAGGAATAAGACAGCACTCTGCAGTAGGGGTTGTGCTTGTGGTAGGCAAAAGTCCAAGTAGTAAAGGAAAATCCCAGCACTCATCAAGCTCTTCGTGTCCTTTTCTTGCAGTGTCACATCATACAGGTACAAACAAGAAGGACGCGGCCCTTCGGCCTATGGCCTTCTTGAGCTAATGATGAAGGCCACAAGCCGAAACGCCGCATCCTCCTTGTTTGTTCATGTATGATGTGACACTGCAAGAAAAGTACAGTAAGAATTTGATGAGTGCCGGGATTTTCCTTTACCAATACTTTCCTTTTACACCTTAAGGCAATGTTCAACATCTTTTTTAGGCAGTATATTGGCCGTTCGATAATGATGGTCATAAATAATGTTCATGATTATTACTGATGGCCATCATTGTACAATAACAGCCATTATTTTGCATAAAAAAATGTTGTGTGAACATAGCCTAAAAGGGGTTCTAGGATTTGTAAAACATAGCTGCTTTCTTCCAAAGAGCACCACATTTGTCTTCAGGATGTATATGGTATTACAACTCAGCCCCATGCACTTTAAAGGAATTGGGTTGAAAAGTAGCAAGCTTGAAAAATAAATCCAGCCTCGGAGATATAAAAAGAAAACAAAAACTCTCTCAATGCTTTACATCTTTACTTCATCGGTTGAAGAACAAATCCTAATTTTCATACGTAGCAAGTCCAAAGCATTGCCAGCTTGCCCCACAAACTGAAGTTAGGAGGGGTACTGTTTCTGGAGGAAGGCAGCCATGTTTGTTTAATCCTGGACAACCCCTTTAAATATATGCAATGGACAATAAATTAACGTCACTAAAGCTATAATCCAAGGGCTCAACGTTGTAGCTGTACTTCCCCAAAATGCCAAGGTTTATGCTTCTGGTTTTCAGCATGTAGGTTAGAAAGCGTCAGAAAACAATCAACAAGGATGGTTCAGGAGTAAATCCTCCCTATTAATTAGAGGTATTTATACAAGTGCCACACACTTGGCCAGCCATAGGTGGGCTTTAAATGGGCCAGCAGTTGCTATTACAGCAATTCATTTAGCACCAGTGACAGCTTAGGTCTGGCGAATGACAGACACACATCTAATTCCATCCAGTCTGACAGAGGATCACTTGGAAGTGGCGACAGCTAGCTGCTAAGGGGGTTATAAACGGCTTGCTAGCTTCATTAATAAGTCAACTTTGCAGTTATCTCATTTCACAGCAACACCTGCATATTCATCTAACCACCGTCAATTGGATGATGGAATTTCGCCCCCTCCTCCTACTTCAAAAGCGTATTAAAAAAAAAAAAAAAAAAAAAAAAAGTGCCAACTTAAAGTTAAAAAAAGATAAAATATAGAAAAAAATAAAAATAAACTTTATGCTTAATTTTTTTTCCTCCTTAACAAAGTACAGCTGTTGAGAATAATTGTTCAAGATCTTACCCTGTAATGTCAACTGCAGCAGAACAAAGAGTATTTAATTAGCAAATCTATTCAGTAATTCAACACCTATTATATCAAATGCCTTCGTGATTTTATTCAGGATAATTGGCTAAGAGGGTTATTACTGACATTCAGATGGAATTTAAAATTCTTCCACGAGTCGAGTCATAATAGCAGTAATGATCTCCCCAATCAGGAGATTGTGTGTCACACAAGGCTCTCCGGCATAGCAGCAGAGCCCATTTCCTGACTTCTTAATTCCCGGCCTCAGCTCAGTGAGGGCTCTTCATGCCGATATTTCATTCTGTGATGCAGCTTTAATGGGACTCTATTAAAACACGCAGAACAAAAAAGGCGACAATTTTATTCTTTTTTTTTTTTTTTCTCCCCCATGCCTCCGTGTTAAAGAGTGACAGCGCTACCGTCATATCAATCAGCGAAGAGTTTCTGATAGCTGCAATAAAGGTCTATGTGCGGAGGGGGCAGGGGATGTCTGTAATTAAAAACAGCGGGGCATTAGTATACTTTTGCACCCTTTGCCTAAATTAAAACATAGGATTTGCCAAAGTTTTTTTTTCTCTCTCTCCCTCTGAAAAATAGAAAGCTTCTAGTTGGCTTTCTTAAAATCATGTAGCATATAGAACCCCCCAAAAAATGGAGAGTCCTATTTAAATGAAGCCATGAAATACATATGGCAGCTTAACCACTCAATAAAAAATATAGAAGAAAAATCCTATATAATGGCATGTCCCATAAGTAAAAAAAATAAATAAAAAAACACATGCAATAAATATCCTACCTAATACTCTCCATGGGGTCATCCTATAGCAGTATTATAATAGGTAACAATGTCATGCTGATCATGCAGTATGGCAGGTTCTATTCATGACCGTATTTAACTCAAATCCTATTCAACCCCAAGAACCCCCTTTGCCTAAACTTTAATAACATTACAGGAATTTCTACTGGAAAATAAGACTTGGAATAGGCTTGAAATATAAGCCCTAATGCAATAAGCCCTAGTCAGCCGACCAGATCCCTGACACTGGGTGACTAAGCATCAGCCAATCAGTGACAGACTTGTTATGCCCCGCCCCTAACTGCTCAACACAAGCTGTAGGAGGGGCAGGAGTAGCAAGAAAAGGCACAGTAAGGGACATTGAATGGGGGGGGGGTACATGGGTCAACTACAGAGGCAGGAGGGAGGTGTAAAGTATGGAGACTGCTTGCCCAAAGGCATGTATACAGCATGGGAGACCAACTACAGAGGGGTATAGAGTATAGGATCCTAACAGTGGGGGCCATATATGCCTGCAGTGTAGGGGCAAACTGTTATTCTCCGGAGACAAAACCTACCAGGAATATAAGTCTTAGCCTTATACACATATACATACATTTATATAAATATATATCCCCCATTCTTATCATCTGAAAAACATGGGATTGCAGAATGTGTTGTAAAAAAAAACAAAAAAACAAACAGCTTTTTTACATCCATCTATCCATATGTATATCTTTCCATATGTATATATATATACATGTATGTATGTATGTATGAAGAAAATCGCAATTGAAGACAGCGTCTCTTAGAATATCAAAAAAGTTTCTTCTTTTATTTTATTTAGCCATATGCGTACAAAATATCAAACAACGTTTCGGCCCTTCAAAAAAACATACTGAGCCTTTCTCATGTATGTATGTATGTATGTATGTATGTATGTATGTATGTATGTATGTATATGAATTTACAGAACAAACAAATCGAGCTCAGCAATCTGCTTATCAGCCGGCTGCTTTTAAAAACCATACGCTCTGTGCCGCTCTACCTTAAGTGCCTGGAAAAGCTGGATCCATTCCTGGGAAACTTCTCCCAAGACTGGATCCAACCTTGCAGACCTTATTCATGAGTTTGTTCTTGGCCACAATCTGTTCTGAAACCAGAGGTACCACAGTATTTCAAACTTGAAAGATAATTTGTCATTTAAAGGTTTCATTCAACTCTAACCAATTGGAAGCTGACATAACATTGTGAGAGACAGCTGCTGGGAAACAGGAGGATGTACATAGCAGGGTACAGTGTGGTGGTGGTGGTGGGGGGGGGGGGAGTATCCATGCTATCAGGGAAGGCAGATCACACAGGTTGTATAAAGAGGAAGGAGGTGAGTTGCACATGCAATTTATGGCTATGTTCCACAACATATCACTGCAACATGTAATCTGAAGTATAAAAAAACTAATAGTCCAGGAGGGAGTTCTCATATATTGAAATGTCAATTGTGAGATCACTTATTGCAATATATCATTCTAGTTAAAGTTGAAGACCAGCAAAAATTCTATTAAAGTATTGTTTTGTCTTTGAAAAGTTATACAAATCCCCAGTACACACTTATTACAGGAAATACTAATAAAGAGCTTTTTCCCCTGCACTTACTACTACATGAAGGCCTCACTTCCTGGATAACACGGTGAGGTCACTTCCTGGATAACACGGTGAGGTCACTTCCTGGATAACACGGTGAGGTCACTTCCTGGATAACACGGTGAGGTCACTTCCTGGATAACACGGTGAGGTCACTTCCTGGATAACACGGTGAGGTCACTTCCTGGATAACACGGTGAGGTCACCACCCGACTCCCAGAGCTGTGCGGGCTGTGGCTGCTGGAGAGGATGATGGCAGAGAGATGCTCAGTGTCCCTCTAGTGCCCTGTATCCCTTAGTGTCCCTCCAGTGCCCTGTGTCCCTCAGTGTCCCCCTGCCAGCAGCCACAGCCCGCGCAGATCTGGGAGTCGGGGCGTGACATCACAATGTTATCCAGGAAGTGACATCACCATGTTATCCAGGAAGTGACATCACAATGTTATCCAGGAAGTGAAGCCTTGATGCAGTAGTAAGTGCAGGGAAAAAAGCACTTTATAAGCATTTCCCGTAATAAGTGTATATCGGGGATTTGTATAACTTTTCGATGACAATACAATACTTTATTAAAAATTTTCGCCGGACTTCTCCTTTAATCAACAACATTGAAAAAGCTGACCCACATTTCTGTTTATCAAAAAGACAGCTATATCATCGGGTTACTGGTGACATATGCACACCTGGCACCACGTCAACGCGTTTCACCCAAACCTTGGGCGTAACAATAGGAGACCAACAATACTTAGGGTCCATTTACACAGAAAGATTATCTGCCAAAGATTATCTGCCAAAGCCAGAAACAGACTATACACAGAGATCAGGTCATAAATTAAAGCCTGAGATTTCTCCTCTTTTTAAATCCATGCCTGGCTTTGGCTTCAAATCTTTGGTAGATAATCTGTCAGATAATCTTTCTGTGTAAATGGACCCTTAGTCAGGAGCATATATAAGGGACACCACATAAAATGGGCAAAAGTAAACATTGTCAGAACTTAGCCTCTTAGTGTACAAATACTAACACTAATCTAGGGGGGGGGCATTAATCTGAGGTGGCTTTAACAATGTAAAAAAATAAATAAATAAAAAATCACATTGCTCAAAATCTACTAGACAGACTTTAAAGCAAATAAATGAAAGCAAGAAAATGACATAGTTTTAGTAGGATTATTATTTTTTGTGACTTATGTAAAAGTAGTAAACAAAATCATCATAAAGGATGGCTTTATATTAAAGATGACTTAAGTTTTTCTCTCAGCTTAGCGCTGGCTTTAGAGAGAAGAGACACTAATGATCCAGTTGTTTTCTCCAAATACTCAATTATGGTCTGTGAAGGCCACTACAAGCACTAAACAACAAAGCACACAAGACCCTGAAAAAGGGTCACTTAAAACACTGCTAATCCGTGAGAACCTGAACTATGCTTCGTGTTCCAAAATGCTGCCGAATGGCAGAAAAGAAAAACACTTTCAAATAATACCACCACAATACATGCGCTCCATTTACAAGAGTACAGACTGTTCTATGTGCAGAAACAGATTTCATAGAAAGAAGGCCAGTAATAATGGCTGCATATTAGTCAGTGTAAAAGCTCTGGGGGGGGGGGGGGGGGGGGGGGGGGGGCATGTCTGGGTCGTAATACTTTTTACTTGTCTACAGGTATATTCCATTATGTTTTCTCATGGCATTTCTTTTAAAGAGAAACATCTTCCTATCATCTGTGCTACTTCGTAAATCTTTCTCTTTAAATGAAAAGAACCTATTAGAGCAGGAAAACTTTTTTTATTCCAGTTATGGAAGATTCTCAGGGTGACTTTACACAGATTTATGTGACAGATTTTTAAAGCCAAAGCCAGAAAGAGACTATAAACAGGTCATAAAGGAAAGACTGAGATTTCTCTTCTTCTAAAATCCATTCCTGGTTTTGGCTTCAAAAATCTGTCAGATAAATCTCTCTGTAGGTCCTCTTACATGCAAAGATCTTCGGCCATCTGCAAAGACCCATCCCCTTGCTCCCCCATTTTTCACAGCATCTCAGACTGGAATCCTGTCCGTAGGACGATGAGCAGACATGGAAGAGCATATGACATACATATCAAAATACTCTATAGGAGTATGCACCTAAATATGCAATGAAATGTATTGCTCTGAATCTTGCTGCAAAAATTATGCAAATACAAAGCAAAATCTACAACTATGGATTTTTAACTCTGTTACTTTACTTTTCTTCTTTGACAACTTGTACAAAATTCTAATAATTTGCTGCAGATCTGCCAATGCGCACTGACCTGCAAAAGAACTGTGTATTATCGGTCTGCAAATCCAGATGGATAATCCGCAGCAATTCCATCCTATGTGGCCATACCCTACATGCCCTGTGGCATTGGGCACCAACTAAGCTTGTCATACACTCTGAACCAGCACCCACAGCCCAAATCTTCCATTGCAACATCTAAAATGCCAGAACAAACATAACATTTCTCTTTATTTTAGTTGCCAGTTTATTACTTATAACCTGGTCAGCTACTTTAATGTACATGTGCTTAAAAATAATTTCTTTCTTTAACTTATTCTTGAAGAAATAGAGGTAAAAGGGATTCAGGTTTGCTTAAGTGGCCAAACTAATTGCCCTTTCCAACAAATTAGATTTGCTAACATCAATCGTCTCAAGTTAGTCACAGCTTTTGTCAACCTTTAACCCCACAAGGGGCTTCTGTTTTGACAAAGCAGGCAGCTGTGGCTAACTTTTGGTTTTGATCCTCGTGTTCGCAGCAGCAGGATGGGATACTGTGATTCTGACATCTTACGTGCAGTCAAATAAAACCTGTCCTGTACTGTAACCTCTGCAGCAATTTCAGGTAATATATTAAAATAAATGTATACCACATACAAATTTTTTAAAAAAAAAAGAAAAAAGTTTTATCTGCTTAGGTGATGTTGAATATAAAAAATTAAGTAAACTCAGCAAGGGAGTTCGTCCCTTTGCTGAATTGGTGGAGGCATCTGCCTTACAGGCCTCTTGAGTGGCTAGTGTATGACCAACTTAAGGCCCTCTTTCTTACAGTCAAGGACAGTTGGGCGTCCATGGACGTTTTGTCTAAATTCGAACAGTCTTGTGTCGCCCCCTCACATCCTGGACATGCCATTTCACTACTATATGGCAGGTTTTTGGAGGTTAAGGATGAGACTTATGTCCCTTCATATATTGCCAAGTGGGAAAGGGATATAGGTCACTATCTCTCAGGAAGATTGGAGGACTGTTTTTCTCCGTGTACATAAGTCCTCTCTTTCCAGTTATGCACAGGAGAAAAATTTCAAAATATTAACACACTGGTATTACTATCCGGAGAGACTCCATAGGCTTTTCCCCTCAGTTGATCCCTCTTGCTGGAGGTGTGGCGCGAGTACAGGTAGCCTGAAGCATATTTGGTGGTCCTGCCAGGTCATTAGGAGCTTTTGGAGGGCGGTGTTCGCTCTTTACGATAAAGTGTGCTCCACTACAACACAACCTACTTTAGAATTAGCATTACTGTCCTTGTCTAGTCAACCTAACAAGTCCTTTTGTAAAGGGCTTTTACGCCATTTTATGCACGCTGCTCGACAAGTGATCCCACGGAAGTGGAAGGTCAGGACTCCCCCGTCTTCAGGAGATTTCTTGGATTCCCTCTCTTTTCTTAGACGTATGGAGGAGCTCACTGCTCGCTCCGAAGCAGAGAAAGGTAACTTTACCAAAGTTTGGTTCTGCTGGGATTCTTTTAAGGAATCTGGGGATTTGTCTCTGTGGATTTCTAATCATTGGAGATAAATTCTCGTATCACCCCATGGCCGAATGAGGATACTCACACCTTTCCCTAGCCCTTTCCTCTTCCCCTTGTTTCCTTCCCCTTTTTTCCCTTCCCTCCCTCCTCTCTCCCTACCTCTTCTTCTCTTCCTTACTTACCTTACTTCTTTTCTCTTCTTTTTTTATTTTTCTAAGTTTTAAGGGAGTTTTCTCTATTTCCCTTTTCAGGTTTGGGTTGTCAGACTTTTGATGTCCTACTATTTGATTTGCGCACCATATATTTAGTGCTATTTCTGTATAAGCAGATGGTATTTTACGTTCACAACCGTCATGCTTCTTAGCCCATTGCGGGTCATGATTATATGAAGATGATGACACGGATGATTGTAACTTCTTGTATTACTATTTTATTCCATTTGTGATACTGAAATGTTTGTTCTCGGTGTGTAATAAACATCTTATTTACCCCCCCAAAAATTAAGTAAACTCTGCATTTGGTTTAGGAACATCATGTCAGCCTTTTCAATAGTCAGTGACTCCATGAATGATGGCATTGCCTGCTGGCTTCATGACCCCAGCCACGCGAATGGACTGCTCAAAATGGCACTGCTACATGGCACTGGCATGCTGACACCTTGGGAAGAAGAATGACCAAGTGTCAGATCTCTTTTCTGTCAGCTGCCAAGGGACAGACACTTAAGCTCATTTAAGGTCTCTCATTCTTCCACTTAAAAAAAAGGGGTTCAAGGACATGGCAGCCTGTCAGTAATACACATACCAGGCACACAGGACCCTTGGCTCCGAAACAACAGTGTGGCTGAAGATCTAGAAGCTGAAGGACAGGTCAGCTAATGAAAAACCACTAACCCTAACTTAACAATGTCAATGAGTCACTCAATCACTCCTGGGTGGGACAAGGGATTCCCATTCCTTTGGTTGCAGACTATAAATGTGTTCACTTGACCTAACCCGAATGTAATCCTGGAAGAACGTTACATGTCATTAACATAACTTTACTGACAGGAAACCTAATGAAAAATGTTTAGTATATGTTTTGCCATATGCTGAAATATCACTGTATAGGAACACTTTATTTTTAGAATGCACAAGTGGTTCAGATTGGGGTGGAGACAAGACCAGAAGCTTCTGCAAGGGAATGGCCTTACAATGCACCTCATCTCTATTTACTTACAGCTAGTAGTCAAGGTTTGTTTTGACTAAGGTGCTTTAGTACTAGTCTAGAAGAGGTGGAGACTGAGGTGCTTTAGTACTAGTCTAGTAGAGGTGGAGAATGGAGTGCTTTAGTACTGGTCTAGAAGAGGTGGAGAATGGAGTGCTTTAGTACTAGTCTAGTAGAGGTGGAGAATGGAGTGCTTTAGTACTAGTCTAGAAGAGGTGGAGACTGAGGTGCTTTAGTACTAGTCTAGAAGAGGTGGAGACTGAGGTGCTTTAGTACTGTCTAGTAGAGGTGGAGTATGGAGTGCTTTAGTACTGGTCTAGTAGAGGTGGAGAATGGAGTGCTTTAGTACTAGTCTAGAAGAGGTGGAGACTGAGGTGCTTTAGTACTAGTCTAGAAGAGGTGGAGACTGAGGTGCTTTAGTACTAGTCTAGTAGAGGTGGAGAATGGAGTGCTTTAGTACTGTCTAGTAGAGGTGGAGTATGGAGTGCTTTAGTACTGGTCTAGTAGAGGTGGAGAATAGAGTGCTTTAGTACTAGTCTAGTAGAGGTGGAGAATGGAATGCTTTAGTACTAGTCTAGTAGAGGTGGAGAATGGAATCCTTTAGTACTGTCTAGTAGAGGTGGAGAATGGAGTCCTTTAGTACTGTCTAGTAGAGGTGGAGAATGGAGTGTTTTAGTACTAGTCCAGAAGAGGTGGAGAATGGAGTGCTTTAGTACTAGTCTAGAAGAGGTGGAGAATGGAGTCCTTTAGTACTGTCTAGTAGAGGTGGAGAATGGAGTGCTTTAGTACTAGTCTAGAAGAGGTGGAAAGTGAGGTGCTTTAGTACTAGTCTAGAAGAGGTGGAGAGTGAGGTGCTTTAGTACTAGTCTAGAAGAGGTGGAGACTGAGGTGCTTTAGTACTAGTCTAGAAGAGGTGGGAGGTGAGGTGCTTTAGTACTGTCTAGAAGAGGTGGAGAATGGAGTGCTTTAGTACTAGTCTAGAAGAGGTGGAGAATGGAGTGCTTTAGTACTAGTCTAGTAGAGGTAGAGAATGGAGTGCTTTAGTACTAGTCTAGTAGAGGTGGAGAATGGAGTGCTTTAGTACTAGTCTAGTAGAGGTGGTGACTGAGGTGCTTTACTACTTGTCTAGTAGAGGTGGAGAATGGAGTGCTTTAGTACTGGTTTGGTAGAGGTGGAGAATGGAGTGCTTTAGTACTGGTTTAGTATAGGTGGAGAATGGAGTGCTTTAGTACTAGTCTAGAAGAGGTAGAGAATGGAGTGCTTTAGTACTGGTTTAGTAGAGGTGGAGAATGGAGTGCTTTAGTACTGGTTTAGTAGAGGTGGAGAATGGAGTGCTTTAGTACTGGTTTAGTAGAGGTGGAGAATGGAGTGCTTTAGTACTGGTTTAGTAGAGGTGGAGAATGGAGTGCTTTGAGCCAAGTATATTAAGTTATATTCACAAGGCCAACAACTGGAGGAGTTGATAACATATTCAGTACAAAACAAGTAATAAAGCTGGACGGCAATTAAAATGTAACCGTAATTTCATTCTATTTAGTAGAAATTAATAATACAAGCAATTATAAGACTCTGTAATACGTTTAATACTTTATCTGTTCATTATCAAGGGAAAGCCCTCTACAGCAGAGACAAGCAAAGTCAAAATTGTTTTGCACTGCCTATTATAGTCTATGGAGGGAGGAGGGTCCGAGGGGGATGAGTGAGCAGGAAGAGGAGACAAACAGCCATTGTTGAATACAATCTGTAAACAATGGCCGCTGCACCCTATAGACTTCAATACATTGCATTATTTTAAGGCGAGAATGACTGTTTTAAACATCCACAACGGCTGTTCTCGTCTTAATAAATACATAGCCTAAGGGTACTTCATAAGTACTAGGGATGGTCCAAACCTGAACCCTCGGAAATGATTCCCGCTTTCTGCCCTCTCCGTGGAGAGGGTGGATACAGTGGGAGGACCGCCTGGAAAACTGGGATACAGCCATAACCATAGGCTGTATCCAAGTTTTCCAGGTGGTCCTCCCACTGTATCCACCCGCTGCACGGAGCGGGCAGACAGCGGGAATCTGATGCCGAGCGTTCGGATTCATACGAACTTGAACCTCGGCAGGTTCGGACCATCCCTAATAAGTACCGTGTTGCAGCAAATTTCACACTGCACGTTTTTTGTTGTTTTTGTTTTTTTTATTTGCAGTGAAATCTGCAGCGATTTTCATTGGCATTAATAGAGCAATTTCACCCCAAATAACTTTTGACATGTTAGACATGTCAAAAGTTATTATTCGCACTGTTGAGACCTGTTCTGATAAGAATATATAGTAGTGCCAAGATCGTGGCTCCCTGGCTGGCCCCTCGTTCCATCAATGAGTCAACATAAAGGCACTATTACACGAAGCAATTATCGGCTGATAATTGTTCTGTGTCATAGAAGACAACGATCAACCAACATGCACAATGTCGACTGATCGATGTGTTTTAACAGGCTGAAACACCAACAATCAGCCTGACAATGATCTGCTGCCATCACAGTGTGTAATAGTGCTCTCCTATAGGCTGACCAGACGATCTGATGATCACCTGGGCAGCCCCCCTCACTCACTGTCGGCGCGTGTAATAGCGCTCACTTGCTCTCCACATCGCAGCATGTAATAGGAGCTTAAGTATTTAAGAAAATATTGACAAAACAAGCAGGGAGTGGATCGTGCTGCCATGTTCTCACTATGCCTTCTGATCAGAGCAGGTCTCAGCAGTAAGACACGCTGTGATCAGTAACTCTTTATGACATGTCAAAAGTCATTTGTAATGACAGGGAGGCCTTTAATACTTGCCATAATCTCAGCGCATTTAGGGTATATTCACACGAACGGACTCACAGCGAGATTCTCGCTGCGAGTCCGGCAGGTCCTGGCAGTTCCCACACACTATATACTCGCTGCGGTAGTATGTAATTCTACCGCCCTTAACCCCTTCTGCTCCCCCGCTGTAAGCATACATTACCTGTCCTCGCTGCACGGGTCCGGCGTCCTGCTCTCCCGTCCGGCCAATCAGTCGCTGCGGCTAGGCAACACACTGATTGGCCGGACGGGAGAGCAGGACGCTTGACCCATGCAGCGAGGACAGGTAATGTATGCTTACAGCGGGGGAGCCGGGCGGGAGCAGAAGGGGTTAAGGGCGGCAGAATTACATACTCGCTGCCGGGCTCGCAGCGAGAATTTGCAGGAGGGTGGTCCAGTGCAAATCAGTGCACTGAGGGTGGTAGCCCCAGTAAGAAACTTACCTTCATCCTCAGCGCCCTGTGCCCTAGAGGGACATATAGGCAGCAGGGCTCCAGATGGCGACCAAAATGGTCGCCAATGCGACTAACATCTTGCAAATGGCGCCCAGATATATTATTCTGGGCGCCATTTGCGACTGGCCCCGGCGGCGGCTGTCTCTTTAAGGACTTCCGCCTTCTGCACGCTGCACAGAAGCACGTGGCGCCTCTGCGGCCGTCCGTCCAATGAATGACGGACGTGCTGGATGACGTGCGCGGGGACACGCTTCTCCAGTGACGTCATCCAGCACGTCCGTCATTCATTGGACGGACGGCCGCAGAGGCGCCACACTCCTCCAGCGCCTCTCACCAGCACCGTCTCCTGAATCCTGCCTGCCCAGCCGACCAGATAACCTGAACGTATGTGTTACCGTCACCAACTTGTGGGTTTACATAACTCCAGCTCCCATTAAGCCCTAGCAGTCTTCAAGAGCCTTGCGGGAGCTGTAATGGAGGACCGATCACCCTGCTTTCCGGTAGCTCAGTGAAGCATAACCCATGTAGATTGTATCCACATGCCAATCATGACCCTGGAAAAGCTGGGTGAAGTCAGCAAGGAGCCTGTGTAGGTTATCTGTCGTTCAGGGCTCTAGGAAAGCTGGATGACAGCCCTTGTGGGAGCTGTAATGGAGGACGTAGGGCCCTATTAAACGGGACAATTATCGTGCAAATTATCGTTATATTGTTCGATTTTAAGCGATCATCATTTTGTGTAAATGCAGCAACAATCAGACGACCAATAAGAAATCATTCATCGTTCTTTTGGTGCTGACGGCAAAATCATTGTTAAACTTCACTGTAAGAGTCATATGCGATGAAGCGATTTTTAACGATTGCAAATGAGACGGTTAACGATAAATTATCTTGTTTGCCATTGTTTAAAAAAAATCACTTTGTCTAATATGTCCCTTACTGGTGTTCATCCAGCTATCCCAATGCGATGTGTCTACCTGCATGTAGAGCTGCCATTCAGGACTCCCGGAAAGCTGTGGGGACATGTAGAGCAGTGAACCCACTATCATCAGTGTCTGTATATATAGACTGCACAGTACCACTTCCCTCAGTGTCTGTATATATAGACTGCACAGTACCACTTTCCTCAGTGTCTGTATATATAGACTGCACAGTACCACTTCCCTCAGTGTGTGTGTGTATGTATATACACTGCACAGTACCACTTCCCTCAGTGTGTGTGTATGTATATACACTGCACAGTACCACTTCCCTCAGTGTGTGTGTATGTATATACACTGCACAGTACCACTTCCCTCAGTGTGTGTGTATGTATACACTGCAAGTTGCAAGTTTCCATGTTGAACGTTTTCAAACTAAGAAAAGAAAGGATCTAAAGGAGGAGGATGCTGCCGTGGCCTCTGCACACAGTAAGTCCCATTTAACATAACATTAATTTTACATGGTTTAAAATGTTGGCGACCAAATATTCTATTTGGCGCCTAAATTTTTCAGGTTAGGAGCCAATGGCTCCTAGGAAAATTTTTTAGTCTGGAGCCCTGGGCAGGTTAGATGCTCCTAACCTGCTGATCGATTCCCTTTTCCAGGCTCCCATACACAGCAGGAAAATATTTATCAGAACTTGGCAATTTGAGATGAGACAGTTAACAAAGATTTATTGGTCTGCTGAAAAGATGCGATCAGTAAGTGAGCAGGTGCTTTCCCGAACCTTGGCCGATCGCTGACACTTTTACTGATTATCGCCCGAATGACAGTTTGTAGCAATGCTCATAACTGAGCCTTACATCCCAGCTTATGGCCCTTTTACACGGCCTGATGTAGCACAAAATGTGCAATAATCCCTGAGATGGGTGCTTCTTTTTAAAGCTCAATTGATCATGCTGCCTATTAAACTTCACGACATAAACAAAAAGGGCCTTTGATGCCTCTGTATAGAATAAAGCAGTACACTATTTAGACCTCCACTGAGTGAATTGGGGTCTATAGATATGTTTGACATGTGCTCTAAGAGCTTTCATGGTGCAAAATGCAAACATACACTGCAAGTGCAGAGTCAAAGTTGTCTTTGCATATTAAAAAATAATTGGATTATGAAATACAAAATGAACAACATGATGAAACTGAAGCCCTTCAATTGAATAAGGAATGCTGTATATGTTTACAGGACACACCAGGCTTGGTATGAGGAGGTCAACATCATTAGTTCATAGTTGAACACAGTGAATCGCATATTAACTAGTAGCAACACTGGGACAAATATAGACCAGAACTCAAAAGCATTACTATGAAGGGGGACGGGTGTCTGTGGTCTTTTATTAAAGGGATTTACAGAGTTCCAAAGTGATTTATGACTTACAAGTGCCAAGCAAAACAGAACATAAGACGGCTGGATCACAGGATGAAAAAAAAATCTGGAACTGAATATGTTACCTAAAGCTACATTAGGAAAAGAGGAACACTCAAATAACTTGAAGATGTTCTTCCTATATCAAAGAAAACAAGCCTGAAAGTATGTTCTATACATTCCACACTAAGTGGCTAAGAATACAACATAGGGAGTTATGAATGGTACTGAGGTAAAGTGCCAATGCTACATGCACATAATCGTAAATCACTGCTAATACCCTGTCCTGTTACGTACATGTATATATGTAAAGGTTATTTCCACCTGCCTTCTATTTTTTAATGCATCATTTTACTGTAACAAAATTTTCCTTCAGCAAATTTGCAAACAGTTCCTATGTATCTTATGTCTACAGCTATTTGATTCAGTGCAGATTGTGCAGTTATACTCCTTTATTCTAAGGCATGTTACAACCAAGTAGGGGACAGACATAACTGCTTGGGGTGGTCTATGCATCTCTAACCACAAAGACAAAGTGAGGAGTTTTAATAAAGACTAGTTACAAAGTTGGGTTTAAGTTTGGATTCTTAGAAATCTATACAAATATAGCTGTAGAACAAACCTTTAAACCGTTCTCTCACTGCTATTACTGAGCCTGAGTCCCCTCCATGGTGCATAGCTATTTCTCATTCTCTTCATTTCAGGGAGCAGGGCTAGAGCTGGGCTGTTTGCCAGCAGTACTCACCCAGGTACTGCCTTTCCCTTACTTGTTTGGCTAATCATGAGACATAGACTACTACTCTCTGCTATTCCATGGCATAGTTGCTGGACAGGTGCACTGGACTAATGCAGCCTTAGCATTGAAAGTAGTGACTTACACCGCTCCCGAGATTTTACTAATGCTATTGTTAGATCATTTCCCCGAATTTTCTTTTCCAGAGAAAAAAAACTTTTTTTTTAGTACAATGAAATTAAAGCTAAATGAATTAAGGATTTGTTGCCAACACCATGGTTTTACAGAACACCTTCAGAGGTTCTTCTTGGTGCCCATGTGTTAACAAGTTACAGCAAATCTGGTGGGGAATATCAAAGGGAGCCAATTAGCCCAATCGGGCTGATATGGTACCCTGAACTGCTCTATACAGCTCCTGTACGTGCCACGGCTGCTGCAAGAGCCGTATACAGCAGTTCAGGGAACCATATCGGCCCAGTCGGGCTGATATGGTTCCCTTTAACCTTTAGGTTTTAACGTTCTGGTTAATTATTTTCAGCCATTCTGTCATTCTTGATTAGTAAATCGAAGCCATGAGTGTGACATAAAAATTGTACCTTATATCCACAAACCAGGACAAATTATTTAAAGAGTTTTTCTGAAACGTTTCTTATACTCATGGCCTATCCTCAAGCAAAGATAGGCCATTAATATCTAATCAGTGGGGAGTCTGATCTCTAGCACTCCTGCAGATCAGTTGTTTGCTAGAGCAGTGTCACTCACATATACCAAGAACTGAGCCAAATGCAGACAGTCGTGTTGTGGCCGTGCTGGGTCTCTACAGCTCAGCTTCCAAATGGAGCTGGATTGTTATCCTACACACAACCTGAGGACAGGTGTGGTATGTTTTTTTGTAAAAATGTAGCAGTGTTTTTTCTACTCATCGATAGCCCTTTGAGTCAGCCGGTTACTCAAGACAGGTTTAAACAACTTGACATCACACTTTAAAGTATAATGTATTACAGACCAGTGGCTTACAAATACACTGAAAACTGACAGGTTTATGACCTAGCAAAAGTGTCACCTAAAGCTACAGTAAAACAACAAGAATTTCACTTTTATGATAGTCTGATGAGATGTATTTATTTGCATGCCTTGAATACTATCCTGTAAGATGACACTCCTCACAAACTGGTAAAATTAATGTCTACAAAGAAGAACACTAGGAAATTCCACTAATGCCTGGTAAAGATGACAAAAACACTGAGGCACGTACGGCCTTTATTATACTTTCATCTATTTAGCGAGCAAGCGTGGAATGTCACTTTGAGGAAGAAGAAATATTACAAGACGTTGCGTTCAACTCATTCTGTAAATGGTTTCAAACAAATGGAAACACTGAATAGAAATATGCATCTTGGCCAAGTATGAAGCTTCAGGTTAAAATAATTCATTAGTATGACAATGGCTGTAAATTCCACATTTATTTTGGCTGAAAGGGCATCTCCCCCCACCTGTCTTGTGTGTCATAAAACAAGTAGATGAAGAGACATTTAATACGCTGCATATAAACTAGCAGGACGTTGCCGCTTCTAGATCACTGACGCCACACGTGTTGCCTATGCCCATCATGCACAGCAGATTTCCAGGCTCCCCTGTGAGACCCACAAAACAACTGTGTCCGTTGGAGGGAAAATAAAACTCGAGTATAGTATGTCCTGGAAATTAATGGCTGCATTAAATGGTCAATTTGTAAAGACTGGTACATGACAAGTCAGAAGCAACATTGCTTGACACGACAATAAGACACCTTGATTTGAATGTCATTATTAAAGGGGAACTATCAACAGGTTAGGTATGTAACCTACGGATATGCCGCCATAGCACATGAAGGAAAGTTTCCTAGTTTTTCCTTATCATACAAAATAAACTGCTAATATCCTGAAAACTGCACCAAGGATCAAGGAAAGAAAATGACTTTCATCCTAAGTCCTATCCCATCCTATAGCCCTGTGTGCTATAGGGACATATCAGCAGCTAACATGCTTCTTAAGTTTCCCTTTAAGGGTGGGTTCACAGGTACAGGATCTGCCGAAGATCTGATGGCGCAAATTTGCTTTTAATCAGCTACTTCAAATCTGCGCCATTAAATCCGCTGCAGAGTGGGTGCTGCGACGCTACAATGGTTGTCAACTATTATGTCCCAGCTAGAATAAAAATAATATTTAATAAAACCTGCTGCAGATCCTGCACGTGTGAACGCACTCTAACAGAAATATCCACAGCAAGTCCCTAAGAGCAGACACTGTTTAGGCTACTTGACCCCTTGCAATGCAAATGAAATGTTCAGACAGATATACCTAAAACACATCAAGGTTTTACCATAGATTTGCAGAAAAGGCCTTTTGCAGACATTTCCCACACTGTCTAAACATAGCCATATGGAAAACATTAACAAAAGCTAAATGTTGATTTTTGGGACACTAAATAAATCAGCTGTGCAATATTAGGCTATGTCTCACTAGGTTTCTTGGCTTTTACAGCTCAACTGGTTTTCAAAGGAAAAAAAAAACAATACAACACAAAACTTTCTGTGTTTAGATGTTTTTTTAGCCAGTCTGGTGGGGGAAGAGGGGGAGGGAGTGATGGGGCAGGGGGGTTAAAAAATAATTTCCGTGGGGGTACATAATAAAGTAGTTATATTAACCCGTTGCGCTGTAGGAGCAGCGCCACAACTTGCTCCTGAACCCCGCTGACAGACCTCCCATGCAGCTACATCACAACCAGGCCGACAGATGCTGGGCTAAATACCACTTTTCAGTGACGTGTCAGCAAGGTTGTGAGGTACCCTGAAGCCAGGAGAAAGGGACGTTTGGCGGGGTTCAGGGTCCAAGTGATGCGGCACAGCAAGGGCAGGAGGTTCAGTAAGCGTGCTCTCCCTTTGTTATGCTTCCAAATGGTGATCCTGGCAGGGATCGATGGACCGGAGAACCCCCTCTAGGTGGATCACAGGAGACTTGTTATCCTGTGCCGCACAGATGGTACCGCAGCAATATTGTCACAAATTCAAATAGGGGCAATAATAGAACTTAATTTAAATGGTTGCATCCATTTAAATTAAGTTCTATTATTACCCCTATTGGAATAATTTGTGACAATATTGCCACAATACCATCTGTGCGGCACGGGATTACAAGTCTCCTGCGCTCCACCTAGAGAGGGTTCTCAGGTACATCAATCGCTGCCAGGATCACCATTTGGAAGCTTGTCTACACCACTAAATCCACGGTGGTGACCCCGGAGGAGCAGCGTTGACATATCTGTGGAAGTGCTTCATAGAGTTGTGCCTATTATTTAGCACAACTCATCCAGGTGAGTGGGATACCCCCCACACCCCAGCACTTTATACAGAAAGATTACCTGCGGTATAGTACCAGGGAGCGCCCCTTTTCTATTCCTCTCTTTGTTATGTTATGCCCGAATTGATTTTTCATCCCCCCCCTGTCAGACTTCTGCTTTAAGGTGCTGTTAGGAGTCTTTGTGCCCAGTCTTTACATCCCATACATACATGGTAAGAGTAGCAGTATTTTATACATATCCAAATAGAAGATTTTTCACTGCAAGATGTATTCCTTTCTACCAAGTAATCATCTTAGGTTATATTATTCTAAAGAAAGGCCAACACATTCTTGCATGTGAATTGTGCATTCTACATGGTTTTCCATTGCTGAATTCATTAGAGAATGAACCGATCCTCAGTACTTCGGTCAGGTTAGGTATCTATCTATACATTCTATTCCAGGAAGGGGAGTGGGGAGACAAAGCCGGAATGACCTTCATAGTCCAACAACTGGTGCAGAAGGAACAGCAGAAGCATGAATTTCTGGCATGCCGGCAGTGCTTTGATGATAGTCACATGACACAATGACATGCTACCATTAAAATATTTGCTATTGTTTCAATTGACGTGATTTTATTTCATTGCAATACCACACTACAATAACAATGCAGATAAGTTAAAAGGGAGTCTCCTAAAATACATGCTTAAGAAATGATTTATAAACTCATGCTGAAACAGTGGAAGCACCAGCTAAGAAAGTGCTATAGTTAGGCACAGACCCAGAGAAATATAGATCAGCAAAAAGCTACGGACTTACTGGAAAATGTGGAGAGCTTATTAAAGGGGTGGTGTAACAAAGGAAAGAAGGTATAATCAGATGTGTAATAAAAAAAAAATAGTGTGTGTGTGTGTGTGTGTGTGTGCGTGTGTGTAAGTAAAGGAGAAAAATCACTGTACCATTTTTCTTCTCTATGTATTTGATCACTTCCTGGTTTCCTCTATGAACTATGACCCTGCTGTAGTCATGTAACAGTGCAGACACTTTCCCACAATCCCCTTTGCTTGCATGTGAAGTAAAAACCAACTGCCAGTACTAATGGGACATACCATGTGACTGCGATTGAACTGCGCATGTGTGACCCAAGATAGTGGGTGCCTGGTAAACCAAGGGCAAAAGGGTATCTAACAAAGTAGCACATGTAAAAGGGAAACCATGTCATTCATTGGGATGCTTCCCATAAAAACATACTGTAAGACTATTTATTAGTAACCGCAATAAAAGTAAAAATAAAAAGCACAAACTAAAATGCAAATCCCATCCACGCGATTCCGTACAATTATCATAATGCTGGTGAGACTGTAGGATTGAGCACATAAGGGAACTCAAGTACAAGACACCTGGAAACTGTAATCACATCAAGTGCCAATTGTTTCACTGTACCCTATCAACAGAATCTAGAAAGAAACCTGCGGACATTTTCAGGGCTCCAATGAGAACTGTGGAGCGACTAAACACAAGAGTCAATGTGAGAAACTCTGGGAACAATGAGAACGCTATAAATAAAAATTAAAAAGAAAAATGGAAAGATGCAACAGTTGTGAAGACGGTGTAGGTTTCAGCTGTGTCAGAAGTAGAAAGGGCAGGGGCGAAGCAAATCTCCACCAATAGCAAAATCTTTGTGATAATCTATCATACATGCTTGGCATGCCCTGTGTAACAGAGAAAGGTTGCTGGGCTTAGCCAAAAGGTTCTGCCTTGTTATCTAGACCAGCTGCTGTGAGAGGGAAAAGAACACTGACCAAAAGCATGTCACAAAATCCATAAAGATTCAGCCATTGTACATGAAGCATAAACTGGTGCCAAGCAAGGATGTAAACCTAAGTGATAACCACTAACTCAATTGGACACCCAAATAACTCAGACATCCTCCCCAAGTGTTTACCCGTCCGTGTACAGTTGCACATTAGACACAGTAAAGAAACAACTGCTGTAATGATGCGGCCAAACAGTAAACTGAGCAACAAAACCATGGGAAGGAAACTAAATCTATCCTGATGCAAAAGTGAGTCAAAGACCCATATACTGGATAAGCTAGTGTATTTCACCTGAGCAGAATCATAGGTATATATTAGGGGGTGTCCTATATGACCATCTGAATACCTTGCTGGTTCTCTGTGACCTCCACACCCCCTCAGGTAGCTGGTACTGAGGAGGATTACAGAGCAGTGTCATGTGACAGTGGAAGCTACACAGAGGGTGACATTTAGGCCTCATTCAAATGCTCAGTAATTTTTCTGGGCCGCAAAACCTCCCATTATTTTTTTTCTCTGTGATCCGTGAAAAATCATCCGTATTTGCATAGATTGGATCTGTGTTATTTATGTGGATGTGACGTCTGTAATATGGATCTCATAGACTTCTATTGGTAATCTGTACCGCAATCAGAGTCCGCACTAGGACTTTTTTTTTTTTTTTACGGAACGGATTACGGATGAAAATTAACAGGGACTGTGTGAATAGCCCAATATAAAGCAATGCCCAATATAAATCAATGCCCTCTAAGTTTAACCGTGATTACGGATCCGCAATTACGGGCAACTTTACTGAATGTGTGAATAAGGCTTTATTATTTATTGAGTACGCCGGTCTTAAATTACGCCCCGCTCCCTTTCTCCATCTGTATTCACTAAGAGGCGCACAACTCTTCGAAAAGCTGGCTGGCCTGGCGCAACAAGCCTGCACCTGGTTCCAGCAGGTGTAGATCTGCATCATGATTTACACTTGCGAGCAGGCGTAAATGATAAATAAGGCACGGAGGAGGCCACGCCTCCACCCCGCCTTGCCACACCCCCACCAACCCATTGGTCGAGCGGGGCATATGGCAGGCATACGCCAGGGAGAAGGGGTGAATCCACGTCTTCTCACTAGCATACGGCAGGGGCTCGAAAATGATAAGTGTCCCCCAGAGTGTCTGCTGTACAGCACCCCGAGTAAAAACTACACGGTTGCTGAGTATTTCTACCACAGCACTTCAGGGAGGGAAGAGAGACAGAGTGAACACAGATGCTTAATTGGGTAGTTTTGGGAATTAAGGGGCCAGGGAAGTACTTGAAAGTCCTGAACATCTTCTTCCAGCCAACGTCAGTTTTTTTTTTTTTTTTGCTAAGTGGGGCTCTCATTCTGATACTGCTGGGATAACTGAAGTCTCTTCTACCAAATGCAATCACTATGGATGAGCACAGTTACGCAAGCACCACCAGTCTGCTTCAGGGGCACCATATGTAGTAGGGTTGGCTGAACTGTTATTTTAGACACGTCTAGTAGCCTCCTGATTTATTCTAGGGGTGAGCTGCCCCAGGAAACCTTTATAGTGGACATTCACCACTCACTTCAATGGCACGTGGTGCTCTGCTGTTTCCACCTTGCTTATTCACAATGGTGTCATCTGTCCACTCATTATATGCTTTCACTACAGCAGCATACAAACAGTTCACAAACTGTGCAACTTCAGAAATACGGCCACCCTTGACCCAAAAGCTAAATCATCATTTTATGAAGCTCTGATAATGACAGCAATGAGGGATATGTGTAACGACTATGACATATCTTATATACCCACCAAGCCAACGCAAGACAAGCAACTTGCTTCATTAACTACGCACTGCTAAAGTCGAAGGTAGGAAGTGGTCATAATAATGGGACGTCCCCTCTTTCTTTACTTATCAGGCTTCATTCTTGACCCCCAGCCATCCTCCCCAAACAGACATACAAAGAATACATAAGAATACATGTATTGGCTCTGACCACAGTTGATTCACACTTAAGACTGCTCAGTACTGCCCCATAATGTCATTCATGGTGTTGCTCTTCCTTAGGGTACACTATAAAATCACAAAAGAGAAGGGTCCCCTTTTCTGTGTGTGTACAAGTGTATGAGAACCATCAGAGGCTGGTGTCTACCTACTAGCTGAGGGCCAACTGAGAATTAGAGGTGCAGCCTGCAGAAGAGAAATCTAGTGAAATTGCAATATGCAAGATATATAATGGCTTCTCTTTATGTACACATGACAGTTTACCTTGGCCAGTTACTTCTGCAGGGATGACAGACAAAGAGGCTTCTAACAGGCCTGTTTGTCTGTCAGTCACCCCTGCAGGCAGAGAGCTGTGACTAGTTACTGCCCAGATGACTAGTCCCAGCCTCTCGCCCCGCAGTACACTCAAAATGTTTTCTCCTATATACCCCCTAGTAGGAGGACACACCAAGTATAGTAAAAAAAAAAAAGCTTTAGAAGCTCTGTTAGGAGCTGCTAACAATGTTATATGCTTTATAGCAGTGATTGGTTCCCTTTAAAGTCCTGGGAAAAGTTATTCTTTCAGGACTGTCCTGGCTCCAGGAAAATAAGCAGTGTTTGCCCTGGTGGACAACCTGTGCTGCTAACTTTACCCAGACATTTTTCAGTTGACTTCTCTATGTAAATGACCTCACTTAGGCTAGGTTCACACTGCGTTTTCAGCATCCGTTTAACGCATCCGTTTTTTGAAAAAAAAAAGCATGAAAAACGGATTGCAAAAAACGGATTCATTTGTGTGCATCCGTTTTTCCATTGACTTCCATTATAAAAAAAAAAACGGATCCGTTTTTTTTTGGCGGACCAAAACGGAACAAAAACCGTTGCTGACCCTATTTTTCTGGACGTTAAAAAAAACGGATCCGTTAAACGGATGCTGAAAACGCAGTGTGAACCTAGCCTTAGGAGAAAGCTTCAGGCACAGCATGTTCTTGCAGTTTTCATTTCATTTTTTTTTTTTTTTTGGAACCAAAGTCAGAAGTGGATTCAGCAGGAAGGAGAACTCTACAAGTACTTCCTTTATATTTCCCATTCCTGTTGAATCCACTTCTGGATTGGGCTCAAAAGCTGTCAAAACGCTGTAAAGCTGTATGGACCCCCACCCACCCCTTCACTCTCCACTCAAAAGACACGTTGTTATAATCTGCACCTTCAACTTAGATTACAGGCCGTTCATTTACAATAATGTGTAATCTGCATTCATACTGAAATCTCAAACTATAATTGACCAATAAAAATACCATAAAAATACTAAGAATTCAAAGGAATTCATCAAGAATGCATAACACAGTTTCAGGCAACCAGAAGTTTTTTTCCCCACTCAAAAAGACAAAAAAAGAGAGGGGGGGGGGTAATATAAACACATGACAACTAAAAGGGAAATAAATATGGAAGACAGCTGCAAGAACCAAGACTGGCACCAGAATATAAAGGGGGAATAGGATAGCTACATCCATTACTGTACAAGCCAGAAATCTGCTGGCAAATTATGAAACGATAATTATGTATCACATATAAGGACATACAGGGTATACCAGTGTGCTGGGCACAGCTGCATTACCATACAGTCTCCGACATATTGGTTACCATAATAATGTGAACATGAATAGTCACGGTCAGAGATGAAAAAGAACAAGGGAAGACACAGTGGAGTTTACTTACAAGCTACATCATCTTAGACCACCCTATACTAAAACTATACCGATTTTAATAACACAACGTTCACTCATACAAAAACCCAAGGCGCATGTATTAGAGTTAGCCTGGTATATTACACAACATTGACGAGAAAAGAAAAAATAAATAAATAATTCAAACACTTTCAAAAAACTGTTTTAAGGTCAACACAATCCTACAAATTAAATTACACTTCCGATACAATAGGCTTGGGGTGATTCATTTCAGACGCTTGTGCAGTTATCAAAAAGAAAAAAAAAGAAAGAAAAAAAAAGGAAAAAAAAAAAAAAAGACAACAGAAGTTGCTGATATTGTAATAAATGTTGATTGAGTCAACCAATTAACTCAGAGAAGGGGCAGAAAAACAAAAACTAATTGGAGCCCTTTCACACTATTACGAGGCTCCTTAACAGTGAAAACAAAAGTTCAGATGCATGAAATCTCTTAATTGTTTAATGATCTAAAAGTATCTATCGCCACCTAGTGAAACATCTGCTACGTAAACCTTCCAGCTCAGCACACGCTTAGCTGAACAGACTCGGAGGGAGATGGCAAATACTTTCCACATATCAGTCTGCATGATGTCAGGGCTAATAGCAATATTAACCCTTTATGAAATATTTTACCTTTCTATATACTATTACACTGACGCAGGGAATTTATACATTTCTTTATTATTAAAATCCAAAATGTAACACAATATCAGATGAAAAGCTATAGAGACACAATGCCACAGCAGTGAAACAAAGTAAACGCACAGTCCTCATCCACATATTATATGTTATCAGAATTCATCCTAAAAATTCCTGATCACACGGATCTCTTCTATTCCTTCCTTGTAAAATTCACTGGAACATATCGTACATTTCGGGGAATTTTACAGAATGTAATTCATTTAGCAAACATAGAGACGTTGTTTTGCGCAAATGTTAGTTCATCTTCATCAAGAGAAGTGCACTAGGTAGATATTCTCCACTACTCTGCCACTTTATTTTAAGTACACAAAATGTGTAGGGGACAGAAGTTAGGAATGCGAATATGAACACACACAGCAGACTTTTACTACCAAGGAAAGGTGAATCTGATCAGCTGTCGTAGCTTGTAGCACAATGAACATAAATGGTAAATAGTGTTCTGGTGAAAACTTACCTCTCGCCCTTGATGAGTGACCAGCGCTGCAAGAGGCTTGGCATAGAATCTGCTATAAGAAAAGCCCAGGCAGCCATACATGCTGTTGGCAGTGAGCTTCAGAGCCTTCTGTCTGATGTCATACTGAACATAAAAACAAAGTATATATGAGAAATAAATGAGTGAAAGTAACCACGAGTGAAAATATGAACATGTATAACTTATTTCCAAAAACAATGCACTAAATCTTCGTGATGACCACAACCTCTAAATCCCACCACATGGAGAGGGGGGAACAAAAAAAAAAAGATTTGAGCCTGACATTGCACTTACAATACAAAATATTGCATGAAAGTTTGTGCAATCTCCAAACCGTGTGTCAATTTACTTTAAGGGGAAAAATAAAAATTGAGGATTGCTTCTTCTAATAAAACATTATAAACGGCCATACAATCATCCGGCTGCTCATTTTCAATGCGCACATTGCCATTATAAATCAGTGATTTTATGTGTCCACCTGTGATGACATACAGCGGTGACTATTTTGCCGGTTCTATGCAATTAACATATTTCTAAGCGTATAATACAAAGTAAGAACGATTTGCAGGGGTCAAGAATGTCATAATCTGTCGGGATATTAAAAAGATTGGTAACGTTATACATAACTAGACACTTACAACCAACAGGCCTTCTGCTTATTATTACCTGAAGGTACATATCTGGATTGAGGTCGGGTTGCTTCATCAATTGCTTGACATGACGTCTTCTCTCCACTAGTTTCCGAATCTCCCGAGGTAAGATTCCCATTTCCAGATCTGAATTAGGTAGCTCTGGAATCTCATCTTGATCCTCACCCTGCAAAAACAGCACAGAAGAAAGTCATTAAGCAACACAATCCTTAATTCTGCTTCCTTCTCTCTGCAAACACAGGAGCGCATCTCAAGCAGCAACATTTGCTAGTCTCTTGTTGCTATAATGTGTCCTAAACCGCTGTCCCTGCTCAAATGTGCTGATTATCTTGCAAGACGCCAAGCAGCCAAAAAGAAAAATCAGAATCTAACAGACTGCTTCCAGAAGCACTAGCAATTTTATTCATAAAAGGAAAACATGGCTTGTTATCAACTGGATAGCTGTACAATTAACCCATTGCTTGCTCGTGGCAGGTTTGCAGAAAAAGGTTCCGTCGTGTTAAGTAGGAGCTAGTTAGGCTGTGTGCTGCATTTATAAGGTAAGCATGTCCTCTGAGGGGACAGCTTATAATGACTGACCAATACCTTATGGATTACATTTGTACTATACTAGAACATTATTATATACACACATATAACTGGCCACTGCTAGACCCAATTAATGTCCCATAATGCTTAGCTGTATCATGGTAGTCCAACAGGTCAATACACTGTATGTCAGACCTTATTCCCTACAGAAGAGAATGCGCTGGTGGATATGTTTCACTTTCTCAGCAGAGCAGATCATTTACATAGAGCCTTTTCACATAAGTACTTGGACACAAGCACTGGTAGAAATGCTTGTGCCAGTGATCACGATGCTGCTCACCAACCTCTTTTGTATTCCGAGAATTAGCAGCTGTACGATGCACTGTGGTGAAGCAGATGTTGTACTCTTGTATAATGGAGGGGTACAAGCTGTTGAAATCCAGTAGTAAAATGAACTTGTCATAAAACCCTAAAGAGAAACAGATATTACAAAATTATTCTAATGACAGATGACAAATCTCCATAGCTAGGGCCAGCCAAGTGGAGCAACCAGTCCTTGAAACCAAGAGAACATAATGTGGCATACATAATCCACTCTTGACCCTTGTAACAGAGAAATGCCTGAAACCGGTTAAGGTCAAGGAGTCCTGGACTTAAGGAATAATGTTGGCTCGATAAATGTTAAACTGAAAATATATACATCAGATTTTTTTTTTACCTTTAGTCGCTCAACTACAGTAAAGTAATATAATATATAACTAGAAGTAAAGAATATTTCCAGCACTCGCCAATTTTTTCTTTGCAGGTGGTACTTTATTTATGTTAAGTTCACATTTCAGGGAGGGGATGGATGGGGGTGTATGCATCGTGAAGCCGGAAGATAGGCTGAGTGCCTGAAACAGCCGTCCCCAAAAGAGGCACATCATACACCCCTATTTATCCTCTCCCTGCTATGTGAACTTTATGTGAATAAAGTACCACCTGCAAAGAAAAATCTGTGAGTGTTGGAAATATTCTTAACTTTTTTCTATGATTGCGGTCTTCAGTCATCCATGTAATCCCGGTATATGGGAACCTTATTCATTCAAGGAGTGCCCTTTGGTCTAAGACAGTTGGCTCCATTCATACATCTACTGCGATACACATGTTGTGCTGACACTCTGTATCTAAGTTGTTATACAGTACTAGAGTGTCAGTACAACATGTGTATCGTAGTAGATGTATGAATGGAGCCAACCGTCTTAGACCAAAGGGCGCTCAGTGAATGAATAAGGTTCCCGTCTACCTGGAACTTTATTCACATGAAGTTTACAAAGCAGGGAGGGGATAGATGGGGGTGTATGACGTGCCTCTTTTGGATACAGTTGTTTCAGGCACTCAGCCTATCTTCAGACTCCAAGAGTCATACACCCCCATGTATCCCCTCCCCTCCCTGCTATGTGAACTTAACATGAATTAAGTGCCACCTGGAAAGAAAAATCGGTGAGTGCTGGCACTATTCTTTACTTTCTTCTATGACTGCGGTCTTCACATTCATCCGTGCACTCCCGGTATACAAGAACCTTATTCATTCACTGAGCGCCGTGTGGTCTAAGATGGTTGGCTCCATTCAAACATCTACTACGATACAGAGTGTCAGCACAACATGTGTATCTAAGTTTCTATACAGTAATATAACTATTGTGCTTGCTCTGCTCTTATTATTATGGAATTACCATGAACCAAAGTTAGCTTTTACTCTTGTAAATGTATCTTATATGGTTAGATGCCAAGGCAGTAAACTTTAACTAGAACGATAATTTCCACAGTCGGCTTAGTCAGAGAGATTTTATTTGGGACCAAAGGAGAGAAGAACCCAAATATGTTGTCAAAAGAATACATAAAAATTGACTACATGATCCACCAAAGATCACCCAGAAACCCAATACAAGACAGGTTCAACTGACATGCAATTCCCTATTTGGAACTGTATTAAAGGCTACGATACACTAGATTCTTCGCATTAGGCCTTAAAGGGGTATTCCATTCAAACTAAACTTGCCCTTGAGGAGAGCATAAGAAACAGTCTATTCTTACCTTTTTGCGATCCCCCAGTGTCCTCCAACATCATCTTTGGGTCCTGGCTAAACAATCTTACCTCCACTTCCAAGACTGACTTGTCTCTGCAGTGATAGGACAGCACTGTGGCCAGTGTCTGACTGAGCAGGCAATCACTGCTAAGATGCGACAGTCTCAGAAGTGTTGGTGGGACCGGAAGACGATGTCGAACAACACCGGAGGATTACGGAAAGATAAGTGTAGCCTTTTTTATGTTCTCCATTGGCACCAACATAATTAAAGTTTAGTTTGAGCAGAATACCCCTTTAATCTGTTGTCTCTTCCCTGTCGACAAAACAAAATTATGTTAAGTTACAATTACAGAATTGTCCTTTCACTGTATTTTGTATTATAGGTAAGGAGCATTCCTTGGAACCCTAAATTACCTTATAATCATCCTATGTAAAAGAGCAATCGATCAGCTGATGAACAAGCACACACTCCATCAGCTGACTGAATCTTTTGTGCAACCATATAAACTATCGTTCTCAGTCACATATCTCCCTGTGTGGCTGACAAAACTGCATTTACTAACTGCATGAACAATCCAGCTATTGTTCATGCAGCCCAAATACACGATTCATCACACCTCATAAAAGCTCCATACTTGATGGGCAGTTGTTTGATGTCTACCAACAGGCCGTGTTAAAGGCCCTAAGGCAGCTACATCAGAAATGATCGGCAAGCAAAAGGCAGCACATTGCTGCAATTTTAAATATTGGGCCTAAAATAAAATTATGACTAATGATAATTTTATGTTAGACTGCATGCCAACAATTACAGTGAGACTTTGGATTACATGTAACTTGGTTTAAGCGCGTTTTGCAAGACAAACTAACAATTTTTAAAAATTGAAACTTGATAAAAGGGGCAAGATTTCTTATTACAAGCCCCCTGTATCGCCATCCTGAGACAGTACTGGGTAGAAAGCCCTCTCATTTAACCCTGATCGACCCTGCCTGGGATCAGACCTTCCGGCTCTCCTCCAGCACTGCCACCGCTGCTTTCCTCCGACCCCTAAATTAACCCCTTCACAGCTGCTCCAGGCAGCCAGCAGTAGTACCAGCACCAGAAAGTTTGCAGCCATCTGGGGAGTTGTGTGTGGAGGCAGAGGCAACTGATTAACCCCTTCCTTACTGATACATTGTTCTTTATTATTGCAGAACACCTTACCTACCTTTTTTGAGTTTTGGAACAAATCGTCTGCATTTCAATTATTTCTTATGAGAAAATTAGCTATGATAGACAAGTGATTTGGATTACAAGCACATCACTGAAATTAATTATGCTTGTAATCCAAGGTTCACTGCCTTGCATTTTTACTGGCTCTTTAAAGCTTATTCTTAAAAGAGGTCTTTCCATCTGAAAGTATGGATATGTAGTTACCTTATGATTACTGTTGGGTGAACTTGCTGAACTGTTTGGGTCCGACAACGTCCTTTGAAAATTGACTCCCACCAGCTGGGAAAGTTGGATGCCATTCTAGGGAGTCCCGGAAAACATGCATGCAACCATAGGCTGTATCCACATAAACCTGGTAGCCCTAGGGTGGAATCCAAGTTCTACAGCCGTTGGAAGTCAAATGCTTAACGTTCTGGTTCAAAGAATGTAGCTGAAGCAGAACAATTTGTAAATGATCATTTGGGGTTCAATTTCTGGGACACATTGCTAGTCCAGCAAAGTGGTATACCCTTTCCTGTTTTCCTCCTGAACATTGGCACTTTTAGGTGAGAAATGCAGACCAATAATCTAAATAAGGCTACAATGCAGGATCTGCACTGCCTACGGCCACCATGCAAACAGAAAAACAGTCATCATAAAGAGATGGCAAGTCCTAGTGATATGTCATCATTTTGTAAGATGATAAAGAGTTACATAGAGTTTAAGGGTACCTTCACACGTACTGGATTCGCAGCGGATTTCGCTGCAAACTTGCCACTTTTTCCCCTCTCATCTCCAGATTGGGTGAGGTTTGGAAATCAGATCCATTGAAGTAAATGGAGCTTAATTGCAAACCACACCTGAACTGGAGACAAGAGCGGGGAAAATGTGGCCATGTTTTTGTATCGCTGGATAACCCCTTTAACTCCATGAAAATAACTTTTCATCATAAAAACGTATCTACATAAAAGTGTTTAATGTCAGAAAAGTAGTAGGTAGCACCGATTTACAATGCAACATAGATAGAATAATCAACATCTCACCAACTTTTGGGTCAAGGACTAACCCCCCAGAATAAGCAGCTTTCCGACGACCCTTTTTGTTTTTATTATGATCTGCATCAACGTCGTCATCGTCGTCAACCTATAATAAATATAAATGTTAGTCCCTTGCAACAAATTCAAGATACATCTATACTACATATAAAAAGCTACAGCACCTATGTAGCACATAAAACAGCTTGATCCCTATTCTGATAGTTTGGGCTTTACACAGTAAAATAGGATCTGGAACCTCCCCCCTCCATAAAAAACACAAATTCTTTACTAGATCATGGCAAAGAGGCATGGCCTAGGGTGTCCTGTAATCTAGGACCACCCCCACGTGACCTACATGTAGGGCTCTGCCTACACCACAGCTCCCAGTCCAGACATCACGCCAGCCACATGCTCTGCTCCGCAAGTCAAGAGCAGTGAGTTACTGAAGCCAGTGCCTCTGTAGACTTAAGGCCGTATTAGGTCAGCGCTCACTTCCCCCTCATTCCCCGCTTGCCGTCTGTGCTACTACACGCACAGACAGCGAGCATGGAGCAGACGGAGGCGCTGCCCGGATGATCGTTTGGGCTGCTCACTGAAGTCTGCAGTAGTCTGAGCAACGTGCAACAGACAGGCGCTGACATGACGGATATCTTTTAACATGTTGAACGATCAGCCGACATTGCGCATGCTGGCTGATCATGGTCTTTTAACACGTCCTATGACACAGTTTAGACTCGTTTCACTATGTGTTAGGGAGTCCATCACAGGTAAACGTTGGCATTCTGCCAAAAAAAGTGATGCTCACTTATAACAAAGTGTACTGCAGTTGGCCCATTCACTTAAATGACCAAAACGTGCAGCTAGTGACTACTAAAGACTGCTGACAAAATGTCGACATATACCTTTAAGACTCCATAACATTGTGTTAATTCAACCTTATTGCACTACAGTAATGTTACATGGTCACCATGGACAGGTCCTAAGTAAGTTTTCTATGCCTGAATGTTTTGCAGCCTTCACCATTGAGACCATTGTAATGTTATATAGTTTGGCCTGTGTAAGGGACTGTTCACATATGGTTTTAGAACCCAAGCTCTGAACTAGAGATGAGCGCAAATCAACTCAACTCTGATCAAGTCGGATCGTTCGGCATTTGATTACCAGTGACTGAAAATGTTGGCAAGCCCTAAGGCTGTCTGGAAAACATGAATACAGCTATAGGTTATATCCATGTTTTCCTGGACTCACTAGGGCTGCATCCAACTTTTTCAGCCACTGGTATTAAAATGCCAAATGAACAATCAGACTAAGGGTGCGTTCACACCTACAGGATCTGCAGCAGATCAGCAGCAGATTTGATGCTGTGTTCAGTTATTCAAATGAAATCTGCTGCAGAAAATCAGCTGCAGATCCTGTAGGTGTGAACGCACCATTAAGCATGCTCAAGTTGTGCTCATCTTTACCCAGATGATATCCATGGACCCCAAACCTACAAAGTATTACTGTACTTCAAGATAGTTGAAAAAGTTTTTGAACTCGAAAAAATCCAGTTCTCAAACAGTATTTTCAAGGAACAATTGCTTCAGTTCTCAAACTCTTGCTCCATCGTCAGAACAGTTTTAGAACAGAGGTATATTTTGGAAAACTTATGAGCAGATGACTGGTACCAGGGACAAAGACAGTAAAAAGCTAGACTCTCTCATCTGTGGTTTGTTCAGTTAACCATTATAAAAGAACTACTTTTACCACATCCCTTTTATTTTCACTGATAATAACCAGGTACAACACTCATAACAACATGCAAAAACAGACAACTAAACTAGTTGCAGCGACATTGTTCAGCTATTTGTCATGGCCTGCACACAATGTCACGTCTCCGTAACATCTCTGATGTCAGTCTTTATGGTCTGCCCTGCCAATTGTATCATTGTTTATTTTATTACAATTCAGCTTCGCTATCCCAAAGGGAAAAAAGAACATACTATTTACAATATTAGAATGAAAATTTTAAATGAATTTTATTAGTTGAAAATACATAAGATACCAGCATTCAATCAAATACTTACCACAACCTGCTTCTTGAAAACCTGCTTGTCAGGTACTAAGAAGTCATTTTCATAGAATGCATGAAGCAGAAGGTATTCATTTCGTTCAGCACGTCCACCCATCAGTGTCCTTGACTGTTAGAAAAAATATAAAAAAATAAATAAAAAATAAGTACACGTAAAACTGTGTGTGTATGTGTGAGAATATGACTGACAAAGAGGTTTTTCAACCTTCAGTAATAAATTAATAAAGCAAATAAAGGAGTTTAAGAACAACTACTACAACAACAACAGCAGAATGACAGCCAAACAATGTGGATGCCCCCCACAGGGAAGAGAGTGGCAACAGGTACCCTAATGAAGATGTTCTCTTAAAACCTGTTCAGCATAGAAAAAGGTTGTATCACAGAAAATGCCAGAGTCAAACATTCTACCTTCAAAATATAGAAAGACATTTACTTGTTACAGAGAACAAGTTTTGGAATGAAATGGCACACAAAATGACACTTTCCTTTTAAACCAGCTCAACATGATTTTGAGAGATGAATACACTGACAAGACACATCATCTCTGTCAACGGAGTCAGTTTGTTACAGTCGCTTGATTCAGTAAGAGCGACATGCTATGAAACTAGATCATTTCTAGTCATTAGAAATTTCAAGCTGAATTTGATGCACTCACTGGATGGAAAGGGGAAAGAAGAAAAAAAAAACATAAAAGATCTCAAGAATGAAAGACTAGACAGACTTCAAACTATTTTGTGGAGGCACAACATGGAATGGGATATTGGATGGCTGGGAGGATTATATGACATGTAGGAGTTACAGTCAATTAAAAATTAAAAACATACTTTTCCATCATATCTTCTAAAAGTTTCTGAACAGAAAATAAATATAAAAGCACATATGCGGTTACTACAGAACACAAAAATCTGATAATTACGTTTCTGGGGGGGGGGGGGATACTTACTAAACAGATATTAAAGTGAACCTGTCACCACTTTCATGCTGCCTGAACCACAGGGAATTGGAGATGTTACAGGTGGCCTTTACCTGCCCTACTGTCCTTGCTTGATAGGGAGAGGTCTATCAAGACTGGTGGCACAGGCAGAAGCTGCCAGGAAATGCTCCAGAGCCTTGTGGTTCAGGCAGCTTGAAAGTCATGACTGGCTCCCTTTACAGTCACCCCCTTAACCCCTTTAGGCTGGGTCCACACTACGTTTTTGCAATTAGTTTTTTGAGAGGAAAAAAAAAAAAACGCATGAAAAAAAAAAAACAGATGCAGTTGTGTGCATCTGTGTTGATCCGTTTTTCCATTGACTTCCATTATGAAAAAAAACGGATCCGTTTTTTTTTAACGGACACAAAAATGAGGTTGACTACGTTTTTGTGTACATTAAAAAAAACGAATCCGTTCTGATTTTTTTTATAATGGAAGTCAATGGAAAAACAGATAAAAACTGATGCACACAATTGCATCTGTTTTTTTCATCCGTTTCTCTGCAAAAAAAACTAATGAAAAAAAAACAAAAAACGTAGTGTGAACCCAGCTTTACTCTTGCTTCATTTCGATTGACAGTGTCAACTGTCAGTTGGGGCCCATCTCCCGGTTGGGGAGAGAGCCCAACTGTCATAAAGCCCCGCCTAGACAACACCGTCCACCAACAAAATGAAGTGATTTTAGAGCAGAAATTATTTATAATTATATATATATATATATATATATATACATATATATTCTCAAATATGCAGCATTTAAGCTTGTGGATAATGCGGATAACCACCCTTAGGTTATGTTCAGAAAAGAGAAAAGAAAAAAAAAAAAACACACAACACCTTTAGTTACACACTTACTATTCCCATCCCTTCCCTTTGGTAACCAAGGCTCTCCATTCTTCAAGTACCGGGGGGGGGGGTTTCACCAAACCATTTACCAATAACCAATATCTTGGCAATTGAACAAACCTTAATTAATAAAGAACCCGGAGCTCTGGTGAGCGGAAGGAGGGTGTTCTGAAGGACAATGGTCATTTATAGTATATAGGGATCAAATGGTAGGGGTGGTTAATATTTTTGCTCTGATTGGTGCGTATTGGAAAACCTGCTCACCAAATGTATTATCTTTTTTGTGCACACATTGGAACCTGTATGTTAGTTTGTTTTTTACTTACTATTTTATATGGCATTTATAAATAAAATTGCTTTAAAAAAAAAAAAAAAAAAAAAAAGTTATGTTCACACATATATGTATGCTGCATGAATAGATATAAAATAGATGAATAAACAAAATATGCCAAATATACTTTATTTGTGAACACACCCCAAAAGGGGTAATTCAAAGTCAAAGTTCTCCTCTATCCATATCCAGGTACGCCTCATTAGGGGGAATGGTTTTCCTCTGTCTTTCCTACCAGTGGTTGGACCCTCACAGGTTAGAGTGTTCTGTGATTTGGGGACCTCCCTTTAATTATCAAGAGAAATATACAAAAAAATAATTACCATGACATTTCCTGCTATGTTGGTGATCTGTAAGGCCAATGGAAGAACATTCAACTCGCACATGATCTGCAGTATGAACCTGGCATCTATGAGAGTGTTCTCCAGCATGTATAGAAGTTGAGGGGAATCACTGCAGGTACAACAATAAAGTAAGAAGGTCAGTCTGAGACTTTGATCACTTACAGTAAAGCAGTTTAGTAGTCAGCCATAGTTTTTATACGCACTTGTTTCCCTACAGCCCTTTGGTGGATCAAAGCCGAAGCTTAATTAGTTGCTGCGGAAAACTACTACATGTAGTTTTATAAATCTCTGTCAATGAGTCCTTCAGAATCAAAGACACTGCTTACAGACGCTCTCCACTGTGGCAATAGAGGAGAGTCCCAGGAAAACACAAGCTTTAGTTGGTCATAAGGAAACAGACCCAGCAAGCCAGTTTTATTTCTGAATATCCCCCAAAAAATTAACCCTTTTATGACCATCTTTGTTAGTTGTGTGTTAATAGACTTACAATGATACCATAGCTTTAGATTACTTTACCATTTTTAAAAAATGTGACTGAAAAATCTAGGTAGTTTTGACCTTTATTTTATTATTTCAATCAAAGCAGCTGTGTCACAGCTCATTTTTTGTGTCATGATCAGTCATTTCTATTGTTACCATCTAAGGGTAGTCAGGATCCTGTAGTGTGAACAAAAATTCTGCAATTCTGATGTTAGATATATTTTGTTCAATACCTGGTTGACTTTTTATTGCAAAATGGGAAAAAGGAGGTCATTAAAACATTTTTTTTGCACAGGAACTGTGCAGAGCAGGGGAGGTTTTCTTTGGGGATTTGCTACCTCACTGGACAATTCCTGTCATAGACAGAGGTGTCAGCAGAGAGCACTGTGTCATACTGTAAGAGCATAAAGCAGCTGATAAGTACTGGAAGACTTGATATTTTTAAATCGAAGTAAATTGCAAATCTGTATAATTTTCTGTCACCAGTCAATCTGAAAACAAGAAAGAAAAGATTTCCACAGCATCTTTAACATGGTGGGCACAGAGCACGCAAAAAAAACGGAATCCTACAATTGCATTGAGGAGGGTAGTGATCAGAGGTCTGACAGGGTGGGCAATCTCTGTTAGTCATTGGCACTGTGTATCAGCTGCAGACAGCAGCTGGCACCCATAGTATACAAGGTGAGGTCAACTCCTGAGTCCTCTCATGACACCCCTTCCCGACCTGCATTAAGGGCATTAAAGGGGTAGTGCGGCGCTAAACATTTATTTACAAAATAACACACATTACAAAGTTATACAACTTTGTATTGTATGTTATTTATGTGAATGGCCCCCTTCCTCGTGTCCCCCCCCCCCCCCTAGCCCCACTAGACCCGGAAGAGTGGTGCATTATACTTACCGCATTCGTGTCGACCCCCGTCCGCCATCTTGTGACAATGACGTCATCTTCGGGAGGCCGGCTGGACCGCTCCAGCCATCACTCATGCCGGCCCCCTCTGCCGCGCCATCAGCTGCTCAACCGCAATTGGCTGAGCACAGTTATGCTAAGCCAATCTGAGCAGCTGATGACGTGCCAGAGGGGGGCCGGCATGAGGGATGGCTGGAGCGGTCCAGCCGGCCTCCCGAAGATGACGTCATTGTCACAAGATGGCGGCCGGGGGACGACGTGAATGCGGTGGGGGTGGGGGGTGGGGGCATGGGATACACGGAGAAGGGGGCCATTCACCAACATAACACACATTACAAAGTTGTATAACTTTGTAATGTGTGTTATTTTGTGAATAAATGTTTAGCGCCGCACTACCCCTTTAATGCTTGACAGACTTGCTGCTCATGAAGTTTTAGAATAAATTACTTTTCAATTATTAAATTTTTCTAATATATCAATAATAGAAAATTGCCTATTTTGACAGGATTCTCACACAGGAATATTTTTAGTTCAAAACCACTCTAACCAGATAGGACTATAAACTATAGCAAAATATAGAAAAGTCTACATATATAGACCTTTGGTTTTTGGAATATTTATAACATTTTAGGGTCGGTGCATTTTTTTCCCAAAAAGCTGCTTTCTCTTGGTAGAGGTTTTTTCCCGCTACAGGCTTCCTTATAGGACAACTAAAATGCATGTACAAAATGCCTTCCCAAATACAAGTGAAAGCAGCAATAAAACTGCATGAAACCTATCATTTTTATTTATTTGCAAGCATTTTAAGATGCTAAAGAAAAAAAAGTGCATGGAGGAATCCTTCCCTGACATCCTGTCTTTTTTTATCCAGTGGTTTTTAGAATGGGGCAAATGTCAGCATAATAGGGATGCTAGAATATAAAAGAAATTTAATTGACTATTTATCAGCATAGCAGGGCAATGGTGGTTTACCTAGAACTGAATTCTTTAGATTTGCAGAGTACAAATCAAAATTAGAATCTGCATTTACCTTGAATTTGCAGAGGTCAAACAAACGCAAGTTGACAAAATCTTAAAATTCCTGTGCAAGGTAAGAGCAATTTCAGGATGTATTTAGTTCAATGTCCTGACCAATCTTCTATAATGGAATATGTTGCTCTTACATTTAAAAAAGAAAACGCTCAGTCTGTCATGTGCGCAAAGAGCCAAAGTGATGTATCATTTAAGTTTCTCCCCATGCATTATTTTCAATGTAAAAGCAGCCTCTTCCATTATAAAGGTTGTTGTTTACTAGATTGGTCAGGTCACTGAGCTGAATATATACTTGTCAGCATATATTTTTTAAACTAAAGACAATTTTGATTTTGAATGTCTTCAATATGACCTATCCAAGGTTAGAAGCAGAGGTGCACTGTATCGTTAAATGGAATATTTGTGGTCTTGGGAGATAAAAATAAGGAGGAACAATTTTCATGTTGTTCCAATAATAAAAAATCCTCATGTCAGATGCTTGAAAACTAAAGTGCCTGATGTGAACTGCAAGTTTAATAAGGACAGAAATATTCTAGTATTCCACTGGCATTTACCACTTACAGGCAATGGTCCAACACAATGAGCATTTACACTCTATGCTTTTGCATTAACATGGCTATCCAAATATTTGTAAAAAAAAAAGCTAGATAAATGTTGCTTAAAATGTTATTAAATGATTGTACATAAAAATGAACTATAAAATGTGCTAAGCTGAAGCTATGCCCATTGGCTTTTATAGCCCTCATTTGGGTGGGCTGGCTCTGGAAGAAAGTGGCCATGTTTTTGTAGGGCTGGATAACCCCTTTAACTCCTTAAATTGAGTCATCCAGGGGTATTTTTAATACATCTGGAGCCAATGTAAAAACAACAAAATAGTCTGTAAACACATACAGCTAATGACGGTGGGGTAATGGGGTTTGGCCTGAACTCAAACACTTCTCATGAGTAATAAATTCAAGCAGACAACAAAGTTTTAATTAAAACCATCTTTGTTTAAAATCCTTCACATAATGCAAAGTAGATTAAACATATCCATAGAAAGTGAACCACTTGTGAATCACCCAGTGAGAATAGTCCACAAATTCTTCATCTATATACTACAAGCGCCAGCGCTTTAGAAACTGGTATATCTTCCTGGAGACAATTATCCAGAAGTAGAATGAGACCATGTGTGATGCAATTAAACATATACATATATCCCACCCTACTCCTCCCTCTGGATAAGAGTCTCTGCACAAAATACCAGCTCCTTCTGAATGCTGGGGACAGACTATTTAACTGAACAATAACTTTCCATGCTTTCTATGGATACATTTAACCTATCCAGGCTGTTGTAGCTGCCCCACCGGCACCCCCAGTCTATGCAAGTCACTACTTCCTGGTGATGCATCACCCCCAATACCCCCCCCCTCCAAAAAATAAAAATAAAAATAAACGCTTTGCTCAGCCAACCAGTGGCTACAGTGGTCACCCACCTCAGTAAGTGACTGGCTGAGCAGAGCCCTTCTTTCAGGGACGATATGTCACCAGGAACTAGCAATGACGAACGGGGACAGGTAGCGTAGATGTGCAGGGGCTCAGGGGAGGAGTATACATTCTTTAGTATTTTTACATCATCCCAAGTAATAAATATATACTTTTTTTTATCCTGGATAGCCCTTTAATATCCTAAATGCAGGTCAGGAATGAGATAACCAAAATCTTACCTGTATGCATTACGAATATGTTCTGGAGGGATCAGAACACGTTCAGTTTTTAGAACATGATGAACCAGTTCAGACAAATGGTAGCTTTTACAACGGATTAACTCTTTGGCAGAAATCTCAATATCACAAATTATTCGACCACATGCTGCATTTCTCTCAGCAAAACCACTACGACCCTATAGGTTATAAAGACAAATAAACAGAGCAATAAGTCAAAACACAAGAAGGCAAGGTTCACACTGCGTTTTTGTATACGTTAAAAGTAAAACAAAAACAAAAACAAAAAATGCATAAACAGATACTGCAGAATGCATTTTACATTTACTTTAATAAACGTAATTGTCAAAAAAATTATTTATTTTAATCTTTTTTTTATTACTAACAATGTTTTTCTGTACGATTATTTGTAATCAATGAAAAAACAGTGTCAACCTAGCCTAAAAAACAACATACTACTAAATAATGTGAGAAATTGTAGTTTTTGTGGGAATTTAAAAAAAAAATAAACTTACTGAGAATTACTGCAGTTATGACTACGTACATAACTTCAAGAAAAATGCTCAAATAAATTAGAGCACAGAATCTATTTTAGATGAAAAGTGGGACATCAAAAAAAAAAAAAAAGCATAATCTATGGAAACATCTACCAATAGGTGTCTATTTACACAGAAAGATTATCTGCTAAAGATTTGAAGCCAAAGCCAGGAATGGATTTGAAAAGGAGAAATCTCAGGCTTTCCTTTATGACCTAATCTCTGTTTATAGTCTGTTCCTGGCTTTGGCTTCAAAACTTTGGCAGATAATCTGTCAGATAATCTTTCTGTGTAAATGGACCCTAAGTTATGTCCATGTAACAGTTCATGAAGTTATGCATGAAACTTACCCCAAGTTTTGGCATAATTGATCGTCTAAGTCGTCCAATTTTTGACCAAAATGGAACCTTACATAAATTAATCCTTTGGAGAAGAACTTCAAGATCAAAACCATAGATATCATGGCCCTTAGTTGAAAAAAATATATTAATGAATTAAAAATTAAATAAACAACAACAATCAAAAACAAAAATGGAGAACATAACATCAAAGTTAATAGTCACGGCACTAATACACTCACCACAACAACATCTGGATCAATTTTGTGTATTTTTGCAAGGAAAAACCCCAGAAGAGTCCTTTCAGTTGAGGCTATTTCAAGGTTCACATTCTGTCAAAAAGAGAAAAAAAAAAAAAAAAAAAAGAACGATGCACAGATATGTAAATATTCAAGAAATGCAAAATGATTACCACTAGCATGTACATATCTGCGCTCTGATAAGTATCCAAGATCTAACAGCACTGTGCTGTGTGTGCCCGGATCTTCCATGACTCCTATAGAAGAAGGGATTGTCTGGGGGACCCCTAGTTATATAGGTAAGTACCTGCATCTATCAGGCAGCCAGAAATGTCTGAGGTCACAGTGTCCTTATAATGCTTGGCTACTGCAAGCCAATGATGTGGTGCTACTTCACCCTATAACCGACTGTAACATTACCCACAGGATATAAACTGGGAAAAACATTTCTTATGTCTCACGTTATCAGCAGATCATATGGTCCTGTGTGTCCTATAGTTAAAAAAAAAAATACACAAGTTGTAGATAATTAGTTACCTTTCGTTTCAAAGCTTCTTTATGGTCAAATGGGAAAATGCAGTCGCTAGGCTTGGTAAGGACGCAGAAATGAGTTTGGAATGGAGGCTGTGGAGGTGCCTTATCCAGAGGGAATTTGTGGTGAACTAGAGCAGCCAACGCAACGATCTGAAAGAAAAGATTTGCAAGATGATGAAGAAATGCAGACACTATGCTACAGTTCCATAAAGGACTCAATCTCTTCCTACTTGTCGTAAGAGATGACCGAACCTCGAGGACACTTGGGTTTGTCTGCACACAAATGCTTTGCATTTGATTACTGGGGCTGATGAAGAGGGAATCAGCCCTAGGGAGTCCTGGATAACATGGATACAGCTTATGGCTGTATCCATGTTTTCCAGGCAGCCTTAGGGCTTAATCCAACTTCTGAGTGGGGTTTGCTCCTCTTTATTTTTGATATGTGGGCAGACACTCACCCTGCCCCACACAACCAATAGACACAGGAGAGCAAATCTACAACATAGCAAACTCCCCTCTCCTAAAGGCCATAGGCTTAGTTAAAAACCACCCATTAAAATGTTGCACACACAAAAAAAAAATGTTTTGCCAAGACTAACAGAAGACAACATATACCAATACCATTGAAAACACCATACCTCATTTTGATGAGTTTTTGTGTTCTGAACAGTCTTCATGCTGAGAGACAAGACAACAATTGGAGGTGGGGGCATATGTTTCACAACATTCACCAGATCAGGCTTAGCCACCATTGCTTCAACTTTGCACCAACTTATAGGTTGGCTGTTCAGCTCTACAAAGGAAAATGAGGACATGGGTGAAACAGATGCACATGTGCACTCTTCCCATTATTACATATAGGAGTTATAGAAACAGCCAAACGTGGGGATGAACCAGAAAGGATAGCTGTTGGCAGAACACCCCCCTTTGGGCCTACTTCAGGTAAACATAATTTTATATCCTGCTCCACACTGATGAGGGGCAACACCCCGAAACAGCTGTATGTGGATGGATAACTGGCCTTGGTTTATCCCATGTCATTACTTTGACTCATAGAGCCACTTAATATGGTGGTTTCCTTACAGGAGCCACCCCTTGGCTTGGTCCTTCCCGGAGGGATATCTGGCTAGTCCTGTGTTTCGAGACTCTTTGATGAGGCTCCACGGGCTCTTCTTTTACATATTCAGGTAAACATAATGCAATACAATTACGCTAGAAGGCTTTCAGTTCAGGCCAGGACAGTGTAATAACATGTCCCTATTTTGATCCTCTGAAACCGGCCTAAATGAGGTCTGATGGAAGAATGAATCTAGTAATAGCTTCAGGTCAAGGGTAGTCTTTCAATTAACGCTGATTATACGTTCCACAAGAGTGTATATCCTACATTATAAGCCGTATTAAGGAATGTCACACAATATACTTTAGACCCTCGCACATTTAAAAAAGAAAAAAAAAAGTGTTTTCAATAAAGATGATTTAATGTTTTAAAAAAAAAAAAAAAACACACATAAATAAAGGTAAGATAAAGCTAAAATAGACACCCCGCCAAACATAATTACCAAGAAAGCTGTACAAAATTAAATAAAAATAAGCTTGTAATAGAAAAAAGCCCTTTTAATCCTTTACTTTGGCACTTATAACCCTTCCAAATGCATTAAGTAGGCGAAATACCTGCAGAGACCTCAAGGTCAAGCAAAGATATATATAAAAACACACAAGAAATTTACAGAAAGAAGCAGTATATTTACGTGGGCTCTTTATCTCTAGCCAGCTGGGCCCCTTTATCTTCCGGCTAAGTAAGAAAAGCTCCAAGCTTGACGTATTTGTTCCAAAGACATGTGAAAATGTTTCTCCCTTTAGGTCTTGAGGAAGTTGGGGCAAGTCTGCCTGCAAACCAAACATATCATAAAATAAATTTAGTCAAAAGGAAACAATTAGTGTAGAAACTGTATGTCCAACAATCACAGCCAATTGCTATTTTTCTTCACAGCTAGAAACACACTCACCCCCTGCCTGAAGCAGTTACTTTCAAGTTGTATAAAATAAGGTGTGATAATTTGTGTCTGTATATACTTCATACAGAATAATAATTGTTAATCTCCTTAAAAACAAGATTAGCACAAAGTTAAAATGGAAAAATATTAAGAAATCTGTAAGTGGCTGTGACAAGGAAACACAAAATCCTGCCACCTCACAAATCTATGTGACGCCTCAATAGATTCCAGCCACTATTAATGCAGAAGTACATAAATACATTTACTGTTGTACAATTTGATGTTTTTCGTTACACAATAAATGGATAATCTAGCAGGCAGGCATGGCAAAAAACGCTGTGTATGGTGTCTATTAGATAGACGGACATAAATTACTCACAAAAAATTTGGGATATTTGGTTTGCAAGTGAAATTTATGGAAAATGTAAAAAGTTCCCATTAAGACATACATTTCCATATAAGACTACTTTTTAACCCAGGAAAATCTTCTCAAAAGTCAGGGGTCGTCTTATATGTGTCATCTTATAGGGCGGGTGCTAAAAAAACTTCAGAAATGGACTGGAAAATTTGCGGTTGCCACATACGGTGGGGGAGCTAAAAAAAAAAAGTCAGAATCCCCGCTGTATGTGACGACTGTATGAAGGGCAGAGCAAGCTGCAGGCATCCAGGGTATGGAAAGTAGCGCTGTGCCCGGAAAAACACACCTACCGGTATTACTGTACCTCCTTCTCTGCCTCTTAGATCTCACTGCTGCCTGATGTTTTTTATTAATTTTTATTTGGCGTGCATTGGAAGAGGGTTAGTCTTATACGACGAGTATATCCCAAACACTATATTTTAAACGTCTTCCAGTTTCCGAGGACTAGATCCAGCTTTTTCCAGCACCCGTCTGATGAGCAGACTTCCGACATAATGAAACTATTTGCCTTATTATTTTTCTGTAAATTTGCTCATCTATAATATTATATAATAAAAGCAGGGCATTTAAGTAGAAGCATACAATGGTGATTTTCTCATCTCTAACTATTTGTTGAAATAAAAGCCAACACCAGTGCTGGGTATACGCCCAACATGAAATGTCAATGTCTCAATAACTTGTCACGTGTCCTTCAGCATCAATTACAGCTTAACAATGTCATCTCATGCTGTTCACAAGTTGACTTATTGTCTTCTGAGGCATGGCATCCCACTTTTCTTTAAGATAAGCAGAGGTTCTGGGGTACATAGTTACGAGCCTCTACACACCGGCCAGCTGAACCTATAGGTTACCTATAGGATTCAGGTCTGGAAAAAGTGCAAGCCACTCTGCCTGAGGGCCTCCAGTCTCCAGTAGCAGTTGGGGTTGTCACTGTACCATTCACAAGTGTAGAGTAGTTCTGCAATGACTAGACACACCTGCCCACACTAACACCTTCCTAAAGGCAACAAGGACTGACGCACAGCACTCTCCTTGACGTATTGACGTGAATTAACTTTCATCAGTGAAAGTCCCTCGTCCAGCACAGATGGAGGGCCTGACATATCAAAATTTATGCCCTCCAGCAGGCACAAACCATGGTGAAAATCTACACCAGCTTCAGAGCTGATATAGATAACTGACTGCTGCATGGCAGGTTTACCAGATTCACTGAGGCATGCGCCTCTTGATAAATCCAACCTCGGGTATGGTGGCAGAGCTGTTAGACTCGTGTACTTGTATAGCAGTCTTGACAAACACTCGCCACTGATCTTACATGCAGTGGTTTCTGCCCCTTTTGGAGGGTCTGCCAAACACATACAGCTGGCAGTTCTGGAACAATAAATCACAGTTCTGTAGGTTTAAGGCCTTATTCACATGTCCCGTAATTTACGGATCCGTATTTCCATATCCGAGTTAGTGCACATTGATGTCTATTGGGCTATTGGGCTATCCGTTTCATCAGTAGATGAAACGGATGAAAATCAATGGCGAAAAAAAAGGACATGTGCTAGTGACCCAGATTTTTTTTTACGGATCCTCTCATTGAAATCAATTGTTTACGGATTGCAACATGTTTGGCATCCGTATTTCCGTAAAAAAATACGGATGACTCATAGGTCACAAGGTTCTATTTCTAAGCAACCACAGGCTGACAAGCAATCATGTGACTTATTTTAGGGGTTGGGCAAACTGGTGCTATTTTTTTTTTTTTAACCTACTCAACTTTATTAACTTGTATAAAGCAGTCAGTAGTACCAACGGATTTACGGAAATACGGATGCAATACGGATGTTCTACGGCTGTTCAATTTCTAATTTTTAGCGGGTTGTTTCAGGACTAGAAAATATTACTAAACGTGTGAATAAGGCCTAAGTCTGACTCCTGAGTGACAATGCAGCAGAAGTCAAGTGCCAAGCTATGTGATACTGTGAATACCCAAGAAAGAGGACAGAGACCACTTTCCCTCCATCTGCCCACTCTCGTTTCCTATACGTCATGCAGCTGCTGTGTATAAGTTAGAGGCAGCTAGCATTAGTTTCTTTGAACTGAATTTTTTAATATAAACTGTAAAAACCATATAAACAGGAAAAAACGTATTTACTGCTGCAAAAAGGTAAAACACAAACCTGCACCAGTTAATACTTACAGAATATCGAACCTCAAGATACTCTGAGCTGGCAGGGACATCTGGAATCTCAAAAGCATAACTTTTTTCAACTTTCTAAAAAGGGGTAAAAAAAACATGCATGAAGATAATAAATTACAACGTAAATTGACTACATAAATTAAAATTAATCCACACCCGTAAAGTCAATGGGTAAGGTTATAATCAGGAGAGGCACCGTTTCTCGAAAATAAATGAAGGCCACAGTTTTATATGATATCACATAACCTACTAAAGTGTTTTCGGCACAACTGAAGAGGAGGGGCTGCAGTAACCAGGCACATCCATTATACAGAGCCAACTGCTCCCTGCCCTATTTATCACATAGATTCAGGCAAAGCAACCCTGCTGAAAAGCCGGTCAGCGGGGTTAAAGGATGCTGGTATCATGCTCATCACGTCAATCAATTTTGCTAAAGAAAAAAAAAAATCCCTATACAGTTTCATCTACCTAAAACACGGACACATGTAGCAGAAATGCACTATGCCTACAAAGACACTAGGGCAACCATCACTGCAGCCTCTACCAATTTGGGATTAATGGTAGCCTTTCCTTAAAAGACACATAAAAGCCCAAATAGAGTTTGCAAAAAGCATCTAAAGGACTTTCAGATTGATGAAACCAAGATTGAACTCTATTCGAAGAGTCTTATCTGGAGGAAACCAGGTACTGCTCATCACCTGCCTAATACCATCCCTGCAGTGAGCATGGTGTAGGCAGAATTTTTAGCAGCTGGGACAGGAAGACTGGGCACAGTTACAGGTAAGCTGGACAGAGGCTGTCACTTCAGGTGATTTTAAAGGATAAGGTGTACTGCAACCCTACATTACTGCAGACCATGGGCATCAGACCTAATACGACTGGAGGCTGAAATAGCTGCCGAAGGTGCTTCAACTAAGTATTGAGCCTAAGTACACATGTCATTGTATTATTTTAGCTTTTCATTTTCAATAAATTAGCAAAGATTTGTAACATTCTGTTTTTCACTTTGTCATGTAAGGAACTGATAGGAGTGATGGTCGGGGACTTTATGTAAATGGTGGCTTCTTTCTGACAATAAACAAAACAAACATAAGCATCTGTGAACTTTACAGAGGTTTGGTGACAATTTAATTTGTGACTTTGGTTTATACAAATGGACCCCCCAACCCCACCAAAGTCATGTACTAAGACAAATATTTGTGCCACATGAAGGAAGAACTGGTTTGGAGAAACCAGTCCCTTGTCTACTTCCTCCGGACACTAAACACTACACTAATGAGCAGTGTCTTAGTAACACAAGAGTGTTTTTTTTTTTACTATTATATACGGAATATGCACAAGAGACAGAGCCAATACAGTGTTACAGAAACAGTATAACATACCTTAGACTTAAACTTCATGATCTTAAATTTATCTGCAATATTATCATTGAACTCCTGGTAAACATTCATCATTGTCACAGGAACCCCTGTGTCATTTCCAGATGGCAGCTGAACCCTCTTTAAGAAGTAGAAAAAGATAAAATCACCAAAAAAATAAATAAAATAAATATAAATAAATATGTATGTATGTATGTATGTATGTATGTATGTATGTATGTATGTATATTCACACACACATTTTACACACACACACTTTTCCTACAAATTTTAAGGACAGGAACAAACTGATTTCCTACTGATTTCGTATGAGAAGTGGTCAGAGGTCACACTTAGTGGCAGCTTAGCTGGTAATAGGCCAGTATTACAGGAAATAAGTTGGGCAATTTCTGAAAACTTTTATTCATCCTTTAAACAACTGTACATTGGCATAAGATTATCAACCTGCCATTGGGCCTAGTGCCAATTCATACACAGCAGTCTGAGACACTGTTTTTATTTTATTTTTATTTTTTTTAACACAGTAAGAAATTAATCTAACCCTGGCAAATATATTTTTAATTATTTACGTTACAGCGATGAGTCCTTTCCTCTCTCATCCATATTTTCAGGTATCTTGCACACTACTCCACATGAAATGTCAGTGGTAAATTAAACCCATGGAAATACAAGGGGGGGGAATTTACATGGACTGGCTCTTCATATGCCAGTACTATTCTAAATTACTAAATTTGTAAACTTCTGCTCTTAATAAGTTTGCTGCATATGTGTGCTAAAAACTGACAGACCAGTTATGAGTTGGTGTTTGTGTCTACTACAATTTAAGGCATAATTTACATTAAACATGTTGAACCACAAGAGGCCAAACCTCCTGCTCTAGCTAAGCCCTGGCCACTTTTTATTTATTTTTTGTTAATGGAGTTATTCAGAGAACAGAAAATGTCATATCTGTTGTGCTTTTCTTGGCACAAGTCAGGAGCATAGCGTGCAAAACCATGAAATGTTCAATAGCTACCTCATGTCGCAGCATCAGTAACATCAGGCATCTACTGATCACCACATTGGGAGCACAAAATGCTCCTGACATACAAGAGGGGGGTAAGGTATAGCCAGGGGGAGGAGGTAGAGAACCAGTGAGGGGAACAGGCAAGACCTTTTCTACTTCCTGTTAACCCTGTAAAAAGGCTACTGTCACCTGCGCAAAAAAGGCCACTTCAATTGTCAATATATGTACTTTACTTAGATAGTAACCACACTATAGCTCCATATTTTTATTTTTTTGAGTATGTCTTGTAAATACTTAGATAACTTGATGCCTCAGACTATTCAGAGATGAAAGCACGGCAGTCAAATACGTAATACGTGTCTAATATGGGCAACAAGTTATAGCTAACATTTGTGCCACAGACATACACCGGAATTCTAACACTTCCATGTGTTCCCCTAACACAAAAACACTTACTGTCTCACGTGGCAGAAGATAAACAGTGCGTTCAATGTTTTTTACGCTTACACAGCAACTGACATGAGTGTTGGCAGACTCTATCCAGACTTTCCCAAATAAGTACACAACACCTAGAAGGAAAAAAAAAAATATTTAAATCTTGGAAATGATGTTTAACACTTGCATATAAAAAACGATAATTTAGTAGGGAAAAAAGAGTGCCACAGATGGACTGTATATCACCAACTAAACCAAAAGCACTAAAACAAACTACATCTAAACTCTATCAAAGAATAAGCATCCACACTGAAATACACTGTGAAATTACTGTATTACACCGACACCCAACAGAGGGGTGGACACAAGTAGTCAGGCGGTTTTGGTCATGGACATGCATCTGGTTACTGCTGCCACAGTTAAAGGGGTTGTCCGGCGATAAAAAATTATTCACAGAATAACACATATTACAAAGTTATACAACTTTGTAATGTATGTTATGTCTGTGAATGGCCCAGTTATGCTCAGCCAATCGCGGCTGAGCTTCGGATGACGCTGCAGAGGGTGGCCGGCACTCGGGAAGATCCGCCGGCCTCCCGAAGAAGACGTCACTGCTGACGATCGGAGACCGTGGACGACACGAGATGCGGTGAGTATAATGCACCACACTTCCGGGTCTAGCGTGGGTGGGGGGAAACACGGGGAAGGGGGCCATTCACAGACATAACATACATTACAAAGTTGTATAACTTTGTAATGTGTGTTATTCTGTGAATAATTTTTTATCGCCGGACAACCCCTTTAAGGATAAAATAATTTCTCTACAGTAAACTGCTGTAAGAATGTATACAGCCAAGACTGTTAACCTATTACCATGCTGAATAAAAGGTGGTTACCAGTATGTAACATATTACCATGCTGAATAAAAGGTGGTTACCAGTATGTAACCTATTACCATGCTGAATAAAAGGTGGTTACCAGTATGTAACATATTACCATGCTGAATAAAAGGTGGTTACCAGTATGTAACATATTACCATGCTGAACAAAAGGTGGTTACCAGTATGTAACATATTACTATGCTGGATAAAAGGTGGTTACCAGTATGGGGGATCTAAATCCTCCACAAAGGATTGCTTTAATGTTAGTGCTTTGGCATAAAGGCAGAATAGTCAATGTTTTACCTGGCTGATTGTATTGGTCCTCATAAGCATCCAGCCAATAAAATCTAAACACCTGATCACCATCTTCACCAGTTACTAATGGAAGGAGACTTGAATCTACTTGAACTTCATTTCCAACAGACCCGGTCTCATCCGGAACCTGATCCCAGCATGAGTCTCCGTAAAAACTGGAGCTGGAACATAGATTCAGCACAACCCAACATTAGCAGAACAAAACACTAAAGGCTTGCTAGTAACACTGTGCCATCATTAGAAAACCCTCAATACGACACATTTCAGAAAGAATTTATGAGGTTAACATAGCTGAATTTATCCAATGTTACTATAAACATTTAATAACATGTATAACAATTTCTGCTTTTTAGATTAAGGCTGGGTTCAAACAGCATTTATGCAGTCCACCCATTGTTTAAATCAGTATACTGTCAAAAGGGAATGCTTTGTGTATTGCAGAGAAAAGACAGTGGGCCCTGTCAGTTTAAAGGGGAACTCTGGATAAGAAAAACTTGTTTTCTATTAAAAGTACATTAAATTATATAGATGTGTCTATACAATGAAATCCAGGAAGTGAAGAAAAATGGCCTCTCTGCCAATTCACCTTGTCTCCTGCTCCCAGTGCTCTCCCACCTTAAGAGACAAATCTTTCATGCCTCTGTCTCAACATTGTGTGTGTTTGCTGAGCACAGGCTGATGATGCAGACAGGGGGCAGGGCGTGATGTCACAGGAGGCTTGGCTGGATCCTCCAATCCCCTGAGTGATTCACCATCAGCCAGAAGCAAGTGCAGCACTAATTGTACCGATTGTGATGGGTGGGGGACTGTGATGATCAGCTGAGGGAAAGCATTGCATTCTGGGAACTGCTCAACCAGGAAGGACAGAAACACAATACAGAACAACCCCCCCCCCCCCCAAACAAATGGATTTTTGGTAGTTTCAAAACTGGGATAGACAGGTAAGTAATGCTATATGCTTCCGCAGAAGTTTATTTTTTTTTTAACCTCAGTTACTAGTTGGGTACTTTGGGACATTAAATTTAATGAACCTGTTGCCTGTGGACATCTTGTCACAGAATGAGAACATATACCACAGGGTATACGGGGCTGTATGAACCCAGTATTTACCTGGTATTATTCATAAAAAATTACCATAAGTGTATTACTAGAACTGGGGTATACCTAATTGGATGATTTTAAACTCACTTACTGAGGGCACGTAGTAACTGTACCTGGAAAAATACACTGCCAAATACCAGACTAACCAGTAACAGATTCCGAATCACTGACATAAAATGATTTTTCAATTTGACATTAGTATAGTGTAGTTTTCAAAATTAAGAGCAACTTATAAATTGATTTTTTTTTTGTTAAGCTGCACTTGAAGCCACATGTGTACATAAACTGATAAAACATGTCTAACCATATGTAATCTTCAAAGTTTCAGCAGCGAATTGTGTGGCAACTCATGCCAACATCTGCAGTGCTAGGATATAAGCCTTACAGATAACATGTTAAAGGGGTTATCCAGTGCTACAAAAGAATGGCCACTTTTCCCCCTCTCTTGTCTCCAGTTCGGTGGGGTTTTGAAATTCGGTTCTATTGAAGTAAATGGTTCCTGAACTGGAGACAACAGTAGGGGGAAAAGTGGCCATGTTTTTAGCGCTGAATAACCCCTTTAAGTAAGTAGAAAAGCCTTGGGGTGTCCCCCATTATGGCAAAGGCCCAGGTAAGTCCAGCCAATGACCTCTAATTTTCTGCTTCTTGTATCTACCTACCCCAATTGAATGACAGACACTAAAAAAGGACCTAGGTTGGATGTACCTTGGCTTTCACTGTGATGAGGGACGCCCCTAGGTTTTTAAACCTAATGTACAGAGGGAAAAGTATTTGATACACTGCTGAAGTTTTCCCCACTTACAAAGAATATAGAGGTAATTTTATCATAGGTACATTTTATCTGTAATAGACAGAGGGGGGAGATTTATCAGAAGTCAAAGGGTGTAGAATATCCACTGGTATGAACTGCCCACAGCAGCCAGTTACAGCTAAGCTTTCAGCTCTGGTAACATGAGAGAGGAGCTGTGATTGGTTGCTGTGGGCAGTTTACACCTGGGCCAAGGTCAGAATCTATTTAAAAAAAAAATCCAGAAAATGACATTGTATGATTTTTTTTAATTAGCATTTCCCAGCACAAAATAAGTACCTCATCACCTACCAAACATCAAGGATTCTGACTCTCACAGACCTGTTAGGGTCATTTTACACACAAAGATATCTGACAGATTTTTGAAGCCAAAGCCAGGAATAGATTTGACCACGCCACAATGCCTCTGACCACGCCACAATGCCTCTGACCACGCCACAATGCCTCTGACCACCGCACGTCGCCTCTGACCACGCCACGTCGCCTCTGACCACCGCACGTCGCCTCTGACCACGCCACGTCGCCTCTGACCACCGCACGTCGCCTCTGACCACCGCACGTTGCCTCTGACCACCGCACGTCGCCTCTGACCACCGCACGTCGCCTCTGACCACCCCAAATTGCCAATGACCCCCTCCAGATTGCGGTGCCCATGTCAGATTACAGGTACCCACCCCAGATTGCCTATAAGAACTTCAGTTTATCCGTAACCACCCCACATGGCCCGTAACCACCCCACGTTGCCCGTATCCACCTCAGATTGTCTGTAAGCACTGCAGGTTGCCCGTAACCAGCCCACGTTGCCCGTAACCAGCCCACGTTGCCCGTAACCAGCCCACGTTGCCCGTAACCAGCCCATGTTGCCCGTAACCAGCCCACGTTGCCCGTAACCACAGCAGGTTGCCCGTAACCACCACACGTTGCCCGTAACCACCACACGTTGCCCGTAACCACCCCGCGTTGCCTGTAACCACCCCACGTTGCCTGTAACCACAGCAGGTTGCCCGTGACCACCCCAGATTACCTGTAACCACCTCAGGTTGCCCATAACCACCCCTGGTTGCCCGTAACCACCCCACATTACCTGTAATCTCATTTTTTTTATTTTATTTTAGTAACTGCGCTATTCTAATAACCATTACTAGCTGCGGTTTTGCTCCTGTAAATTGGCGCTCCTTCCCTTCTGAGCCCTGCTGTGTGCCCATACAGTGGTTTATGCCCACATATGAGGTACCGTTTTACTCAGGAGAACCTGCGTTACAGATTTTGGGGTACGTTTTCTCTCCTGTTCCTCGTCAAATTGAGAAATTTCAAACTAAACCAACATATTATTGGAAAAATTCGAGTTTTTCATTTTTACTGGCCAATTTTGAATACTTTCCTCTAATACCTGTGGGGTAAAAATGGTCACCACACCCCAAGATGTATTCTTTGAGGGGTGCTCTTTCCAAAATGTGGTGACTTTTGGGGGGAATCTATTCTGCTGACACTACAGGGGCTCAGCAAACGCACTTGGCGCTCAGAAACTTCTTCAGAAAAATCTGCACTGAAAATGCTAATTGGCGCTCCTTCCCTTCTGAGCCCAGCTGTGTGCCCATGCAGTGGTTTATGCCCACATATGGGGTACCGTTGTACTCAGGAGAACCTGCTTTACATATATTGGGGTGACATTTCTCTCCTGTTCCTCGTGAAATTGAGAAATTTCAAACTAAAGGAACATATTATTGGAAAAATTCGAGTTTTTCATTTTTACTGTCTACTTTTGAATACTTTCCTCAAATACCTGTGGGGTCAAAATGGTCACCACACACCAAGATGAATACTTTGAGGGGTGCACTTTCCAAAATGGAGTGACTTATGGCGAGATTTTACTCTGCGGACACTACAGGGGCACTGCAAACGCACCTGGCACTCGGAAACTTCTTCAGCAAAATCTGCATTGAAAAAGCTAATTGGCGCTCCTTCCCTTCTGAGCCCTCCTGTGTGCCCATGCAGTGGTTTATGCCCACATATGGGGTACCATTGTACTCAGGAGAACCTGCGTTACAAATTTTGGGGTACTTTTTTCCTCTTGTTCCTCGTGAAATTGAGAAATACCAAACTAAACGAACATATTATTGGAAGAATTCAAGTTTTTCATTTTTACTGTCTTCTTTTGAATACTTTCCTGTAATACCTGTGGGGTCAAAATGGTCACCACACACCAAGATGAATTCTTTGAGGGGTGTACTTTCCAAAATGGGGTGACTTATGGGTTCTTTTCTCTCTGCTGACACTACAGGGGCACTACAAACGCACCTGGCGCTCAGAAACTTCTTCAGCAAAATCTGCATTGGAAAAGCTAATTGGCGCTCCCTTCCTTCTGAGCCCTGCTGTGTGCCCATACAGTGGTTTACGCCCACATATGGGGTACCGTTGTACTCAAGAGAACCTGCATTACAAATTTTGGGGTGCTTTTTGTCTCATATTCCTTTTGAAAATGAGAAACTTTAATCTAAACGTATATATTATTGGAAAATTTTAATTTTCCATTTTTTTACTGCCTAATTGTGAATACTTTCCTCCAGCCCCTGTAGGGTTAAAATGCTCATTATACCCCTAGATTAATTCTTTAAGGTGTGTAGTTTCCAAAATGGGGTCACTTATGGGGGTTTTCAGGATACCAGACTTCTAAATCCATTTAAAAAAAGAACTGGTCCCTAAAAAAATCAGTTTCACGAAAATGTGATAATTTGCTGATAAATTTCTAAGCCCCATAACACCCTAAAAAAGTAAAATATGTTTACCAAATTATGCCAGAATAAAGAAGACATATTGGTAATGTGACTTAGTAACTAATTTATGTGCTACGACTTTCTTTTTTTAGAAGCAGAGAATTTCAAAGTTCATAAAATGCAAATTTTTTCAATTTTTCATGATATTTTGATGTTTTTCACAAAAAACACACAAAATAGTGACCAAATTTTGCCACTAACATAAAGTGCCATATGTCACGAAAAAACAATCTCAGAATCGCTAGCATACGTTAAAGCATCACTGAGCTATAAGAGCATAAAGTGAGACAGGTCAGATTTTGAAAAATTAGCCTGGTCATTAAGGCCCAAACTAGCTGCAGCACGAAGGGGTTAAACAACAGGACAAAGACAGATGACAGTCAACCTTTCTTGGTTTGGGGCACCAGGCAAGAACTTACCTCATGGGGTTAGGATTAGAGATGAGTGAACCCCGAACATGCGCGAGTCCATCCGAACCCGAACTTTCGGCATTTGATTAGCGGTGGCTGCTGAAGTTGGATAAAGCCCTAAGGCTATGTGGAAAACATGGATATAGTCATTGGCTGTATCCATGTTTTCCAGACAACCTTAGAGCTTTATCCAATGCTAATCAAATGCCGAACAATCAGGTTCGCTCATCTCTAGTTACAGGGCTCCAGACTAAAAAATTTACCTAGGAGCCATTGGCTCCTAACCTGAAAAATTTAGGCGCCAAATAGAATATTTGGTCGCCAACATTTTAAAACATGTAAAATTAATGTTATGTTAAATGGGACTTACTGTGTGCAGAGGCCACGGCAGCATCCTCCTCCTTTAGATTCTCTCTTTTCTTAGTTTGAAAACGTTCAACATGGAAACTTGCAACTTGACAACCATATACAGTCTGACAACCATATACAGTCTGACAACCATATACAGTCTGACTCAGTACTTCAGCTTCACTTGGCTAGCCTTTTAATGAGGCTTACTCTTCTGAACTTGAACTTAAAAGCTTGCAACTTGACAGCAATATACAGTCCACTAGAATGTGTGAGGTGGTCTACAAGTCAGGTTCTGAGTCAGTGTATATACATACAGACACTGAGGGAAGTGGTACTGTGCAGTGTATATACATACAGACACTGAGGGAAGTGGTACTGTGCAGTGTATATACATACAGACACTGAGGGAAGTGGTACTGTGCAGTGTATATACATACAGACACTGAGGGAAGTGGTACTGTGCAGTGTATAAACAAACAGACACTGAGGGAAGTGGTACTGTGCAGTGTATATACATACAGACACTGAGGGAAGTGGTACTGTGCAGTGTATATACATACAGACACTGAGGGAAGTGGTACTGTGCAGTCTATACATACTGACACTGAGGGAAGTGGTACTGTGCAGTGTATACATACACACACACTGAGGGAAGTGGTACTGTGCAGTGTATACATACACACTGAGGGAAGTGGTACTGTGCAGTCTATACATACAGACACTGAGGGAAGTGGTACTGTGCAGTGTATATACATACAGACACTGAGGGAAGTGGTACTGTGCAGTGTATATACAGACACTGAGGGAAGTGGTACTGTGCAGTGTATACATACACACACACTGAGGGAAGTGGTACTGTGCAGTGTATACATACACACACACTGAGGGAAGTGGTACTGTGCAGTGTATACATACACACACACTGAGGGAAGTGGTACTGTGCAGTGTATACATACAGACACGGAGGCAAGTGGTACTGTGCAGTGTATATACAGACACTGAGGGAAGTGGTAGTGTGCAGTGTATACATACAGACACTGAGGGAAGTGGTACTGTGCAGTGTATACATACAGACACTGAGGGAAGTGGTACTGTGCAGTCTATACATACACACACACTGAGGGAAGTGGTACTGTGCAGTCTATACATACACACACACTGAGGGAAGTGGTACTGTGCAGTGTATACATACACACACACTGAGGGAAGTGGTACTGTGCAGTGTATACATACAGACACTGAGGGAAGTGGTACTGTGCAGTGTATACATACAGACACTGAGGGAAGTGGTACTGTGCAGTCTATACATACTGACACTGAGGGAAGTGGTACTGTGCAGTCTATACATACCCCCCCCCCCGCGCACCCCACACGCACTGACTACCGCACCTGGCCGCCATCACAACAGACACTACCAATCAGCCGCCCAGGCCGAGGTCCCCCCACACAGATTAGTGGCCGGCCGCCACCCCTGCCGTCCCTCCGGTTGTACTCACACACACTATCCACAAATTGGTGCCGCTGGGGTGCACTTGAAGAACCGCCGGGTGAGGAGAGGCGGGAGAGAGGCGCTGGAGGAGTGTGGCGCCTCTGCGGCCGTCCGTCCAATGAATGACGGACGTGCTGGATGACGTCACTGGAGAAGCGTGTCCCCGCACATGTCATCCAGCACGTCCGTCATTCATTGGACGGACGGCCGCAGAGGCGCCACGTGCTTCGGTGCAGCGTGCGGAAGTCCTTAAAGAGACAGCCGCTACCGGGGCCAGTCGCAAATGGCGCCCAGATTAATAAATCTGGGCGCCATTTGCAAGATATCAGTCGTATTGGCGACCATTTTGGTCGCCATCTGGAGCCCTGAGTTAGGATGATTCTGAAAATGTCAGGAATCAGGCCAGAACTATATGGAAGGATCTGGTCAATGACCTGAAGACAGCTGGGACCGCAGCCTCATAGATTAATGTCAGTAACACACTACACTGCCATGGTTTAAAATCCTGCAAAGCACAAAAGGTCCCCCTACTCATGCCGGCATATGTCTAGGCCCATTTGAAGTTCACCAATGACTATCTGGATGATCCACAGGAGGAACAGGAAAAGTCATGTGGTCAGATGAGATCAAAATAGAACTTTCTGGTATAAACTCTTCTCTCCATGGTTAGAGGAAGAAGGACGAGTACAACCCCACAAAGGTTATTGATTTTGGCAAATAACCTTCTTCCCTCAGCATGACAATGACCTGAAACGCACATCCAGGGCAACTAAGGAGTGGCTCTGGAAGAAGCACTTCGAGGTCCTGGGGAGGCGTAGCCTAGGGCTGGGCGATATGGCCAAAAAATAAAATCTCGATTTTTAAAAAATTTTGGACGATTCTCGATTTAAATCTCGATTTTTTTGTTTTTGCTAAATAAATAGGACATTTTTCTCCCTGCAGCATCAGATACGATTTTATTGACGTTTGAGACAACTATATTGTTTCCCAGTGTAACAGTGCTCCTCCTGTGCCCCCATGTAGTAGACAAACACATTGTGTGCCCCATATAAGTAGTTTTCCCAAATATGTGCCCTATGTACTCTGTGCCCCCATATAGTATAGGCGATCTTCTTTGTGCCTTCATCTAGGTAGGGAGTAGTAGTGAGGGTATAGTGGATAAGGGGTGTAATAGTACAGGTAAAGATGAGGAGTGTGGTAGTAGTACAGGTATAGATGATGGGTGTAGTAGTACTACTGAGGGGGTATGGGGTGGACTGGGGGTCACTGAGTGGGTATGGGGCAGGCTGGGGGTCACTGAGGGGTATGAGGCAGGCTGGGGGTCACTGAGGGGTATGAAGCAGGCTAAGGGTCACTGAGGGGTATGGGGCAGGCTGGGGGTCACTGAGGGGTATGAGGCAGGCTGGGGGTCACTGAGGGGTATGAGGCAGGCTGGGGGTCACTGAGGGGTATGGGGCAGGCTGGGGGGACACTGAGGGGTATGGGGCAGCTGAGGGGACACTGAGGGGTATGGGGCAGGCTGGGGGTCACTGAGGGGTATGAGGCAGGCTGGGGGTCACTGAGGGGTATGGGGCAGGCTGGGGGTCACTGAGGGGTATGGGGCAGGCTGGGGGTCACTGAGGGGTATGGGGCAGGCTGGGGGTCACTGAGGGGTATGGGGCAGGCTGGGGGTCACTGAGGGATATGAAGCCGGCTGGGGGTCACTCAGGGGTATGGGGCAGCTGAGGGGACACTGAGGGGGTATGGGGCAGCTGAGGGGGTATGGGGCAGCTGAGGGGACACTGAGGGGGTCTGGGGCAGCTGAGGGGACACTGAGGGGGTATGGGGCAGCTGAGGGGACACTGAGGGGGTATGGGGCAGCTGAGGGGGACTAGGCAGGCGTGGTAAAGTGTCAGGACTGCGCGGTGAGGTGCAGGGCCGGCGGTCAGGAGAGATGTGGTATCGGCGGCTCCAGCCTCTTCACAGAGCCGCGGCTGACCTCTCCCGCCCCTTACACGTTAGTGCCGCGCTGAGCTGCGTCCCGCTCTCTTCCTGTCACACGTGCAGGTCCCGTTCTGTGGAGGAGGCGGCAGGGATCGCAGCAGAAGGAGAGAACGTCGCTGCGGGTCCTGGAGCTGTACAGCGGGCAGCGACGTTCTCTCCTTCTGCTGCGATCCCTGCCGCCTCCTCCACAGAACAGGACCTGCACGTGTGACAGGAAGAGAGCGGGACGCAGCTCAGCGCGGCACTAACGTGTAAGGGGCGGGAGAGGTCAGCCGCGGCTCTGTGAAAAGGCTGGAGCCGCCGATACCACATCTCTCCTGACCGCCGGCCCTGCACCTCACCGCGCCGTCCTGCAACTCTCTCCGGACCCGACACTTTACCGCGCCGCCCGCAATGATTTTTTGTGAAAATCGAATTTACGATTTTCACAAAAAATCAAATCGATTCTAACTGTCTGGGCGATTAATCGAATTAATTCGATTAATCGCCCAGCCCTAGCGTAGCCCAATAGAAAATCTTTAGAGGGAGCAGAAAATATTGCACAGGGACAGCATAAAGATCTGACACATCTGGAGAAAATCTGTATGCAGGAGGAAGACAAAATCTCAGCTGCAGTGTGTGCAAACTTGGTCAAGAGCTAAAGGAAATGTCTGACCTCTGTAATTGCAATTGTTTCTAAACAAAATATTAAGCTCTTTTTTTCTATGGTATAAAATACTGATTTCATACTTTTTATCTAGACTGTCACTCATAGTGTACCCATGATAAAAATTAGAGACCTCTCCAAAAAAAGGTATGCCAAGAATCATGAAGACTAGTCCTATCTAGCTATAGGCTTATTTCCACTCCTGCTTTTTTTTGCTGATGGGTCCATTTTAATAATATTTAGCAAGAAAATTAATTGTGTGCACTGCTTAACTTACATCTGAGGTTTTTCATCCATTTCTTCTTTTACTTCCTTTTTAATATCAGGTTCCACTTTGACAGCTGAGCTTAGGTTGGCTTTTATGTTGGTACTATCATCCTCCATGGGTTCATCAAAATCTCCATCATCAAACTCAACCATCCCTTCATCATCACCTGAAATAACAAGCTGAATGAGTTGCTTTTGTGTGTACATTTGCTGTTTCAGCTATATTTGTTATACTTGTAGAGCGGGTTTTAGATTTATGAGAAGGGAATAGTTATCAGAAGCTTCTAAGCGTAAAGACACTGTATGTTTTTATGTATATTCTAAAAGGTGGAATATATAACTTATTTTCTGTCATCCAAAAAATAAAATTGCTATTTGTCCTGTAACAATTTGCAACTTTTTGGCAATTTACAAAACCACAAAAATTAGGTAGAGAGATTTATGTGGAAATCTACCCCATTTATCTTAAGTTACTATTATCTTCATGGGTACTCTCAGGGAAAGTGTATATCTTTACCATAATTCTGAGGTTTCTAAATGTCCCACTTATGTAACAGTTTGGGCAATAGCTTAGCGCAGCTCGTGTACAGCAGATGAAAATAAGTTTACATGTACAGATACATCAAGGTAAACAGCTTTTCTTTCTGTCATCAATAAAAACTTCTGACGTGATCAGGAGAAGGAACCAAAAGAATTGCATGGTACCGCATTTCACTTCCCAGCTTGCAGAGATCTCTGTCTAGGCAGGGTCATCATAAGTCTATGGGGCTACCAGAAAGGAGATGATTGATAGTAGGGAAGTGCACTGCACTCGTCCCCACTCATTTTTCTGATAGGTGGGGGGTCTCGGCAGCAAGAACCCCACCAATGTTCCTTTAGACGTTGGCAATAAAAATTAATTTAGGTCCAGATTTATAAGAGGGTGTAAAACATACACTGGTGTAAACTGCCCACAGCAACCAATCACAGCTCAGCTTACCAGAACTGAAAACAGAGCTGTGATTGGTTGCTATGTGCAGTTTACACCAGTGTATATTTTATACCCTTCAATAAATCTCCCCCAGATTTTATTAGCAAAATGGGAAAAAGAGGCGATTAAAGAGATTAAAGAGAGTATTTTTAGCACCCTGCCATTGCATTTTGTCAGAAAGCCCACTAGATGGCACGCTATACATCAAGGCATTTAGAGGGTTTAACAATCGGCATCAACACAATTGTCATTGTCACTAGAAGCACGTCATCTGCAGAAGCAGCCAGAAGGAGCAGGCTCAGCTCTATTCTCTCCAATGTATGCATGTATGGCTAAGAAGGGCGGCTAGGTGCTGGGACAGTCACTCCTTGCTGTATGGAGTACTTGTATACATTCCCCTACCAGGGTTATTGTATGCAGTGACTTCATATGTACTGACCCATTATTTAGGAGTCCTATGCTTGTTTTATTTTGCACATGTCTTCATGTTTACAACCATGCAGTCTGGTAAGTTATTGCTGCATTTTTGCTAACTTTGCTCACTCAAACATTGGCCCTACAACTGTTCTGGACAAGAAAAAAATGAACAGTTAAAAAAAATTTATATAGAAGACAGATTTGCAATAAGTTACAATACCTTGTAAGGTGTCTTCCATTTTAACCACACTTCCATTTTTAGCAACACTTGCAGTACTGCTGTCAGGGTCTTTCTTAATCTCTCTTATATTGGGGGTGAAGCTGGCTGCTTGAGGAACAGAAGCATATTCTTGTCTGGGCACTGGAAGGGGTTTTCTGAGGCCTGCTGGAGGAGCCTAGTTATATAGTAAAATAGAACAAATAAAACATTGTTTCAAAAAGCATCGAGGGCAGACAAGCTGTGTGATTGGGTCACATCTTATTTGATTGTTACCTTGGGAGATGGAGATGCAGTAGGCACAGAAAAAGGGTTAAGAGGTACCCCTGCAGGTCTCTTCTTCTTCAGTGTGATTACTGGTGGTGGAGTCATCTGTACTGGCTAGGAACAGAAAAATACAAAGACAAGTACCTGTTTTATAAATGTCTGAGCATTTCTTTCAAGACAAACAGTGCTTAAAGAGGTTGTTCGCCAAAAACTTTTTCCTTTCAAATCAACTGGTCCCAGCAAGTGCCAGCCATTAGTAACTTACTTCTATTTAAAAAATTCCAGTCTTTTAGTACTTATCAAGCTGCTGTATGTCCTATAGGAAGTGGTGTATTCTTTCCAGTCTGGAGAGCAGGAGAGGCTTTCTATGGGGATTTGCTACTGCTCTGGACAGTTCCTGACATGGACAGAGGTGGCAGCAGAGAACACTGTGTCAGACCCGAAAGAATACACACATGCAGGACATACAGCAGCTAATACATACTGCAAACTTGAGATTTTTTTTTATAGAAATAAATTACAACTCTTGGGCACTTGCTGATTTGAATTAAAATATTTGGTGAACTACCCCTTTAAGACATCTTAAATAAACTGTTTACTCTTACTCTGCTTTAAACAGATATGTATTGTACCTTCAGTATTGGTCTTTTCTGTGCATAGTATAGTAAGTAGGGTTGGAAAAGATTTTCTTACATTTGTAACATTTTGTTAAAGGGGTATTCTCATCTCAACTAACAAAGTTAAACTTGTAGGACTCATCAAGTTCCATACTTTTGCAAATACATTCATTAAGCAAACTTGTCTCCCAATATCCGATAACAAGGCAAAGTACCGACACCGCAGAGGTTGCTTTTTAGGAAGGCTGGCATGCAAAGAGTAGATGTTTTCAGGCATCAAGAACAGGCAAAACTTTTAAGGGTGCGACTAGGGCTGGGCGATATTGGCATAAATCAATATCGCGGTTTATCGCATATGTAGCTGCGGTAACGATAATTGAACAATAACTGACACGCCCCTTTGTAAGCCACACCCCTTTTTACAAGCCACACCTACTTGGCCATGCCAAACTGGGGACATTTTGTTTCAATTAAGTTAAAAAAGTACAGTAACTAGTAGCGCGCTGGGACGGGCAGGTGGCAGCTCCGCTGTGCTAGGCCGATGACAGAGGCAGGTGCGGGCCTCTACAACAGGCTGAGACGTGCAGGGGCACAGTGCCGTGCCGGGCGGGTGATGTGGGGTGCTCTGACACGCCGGGAGGTTGGGGGACGCTGGGACGGGCGGGTGGCGACTCCGCTGTCATGGGATGGGCGGGTGATGCGGGACGCTCTGACACGCCGGGAGGTTGTGCTGAGAAGGGCAGGGGCTCCGCTATGCTGTGCCGGGTGGGCGCTGGGACAGGCTGAGACGACCGGGCCGCTCTGACACGCCGGGCGGGGGTTAGGGGGTGGCAGGGGCCACCCTGCACACACAGCACATAGGAGACCTCTTTCAACCTGTGCAGCTCAGGGCTCAGACGGGGAGAAAAGTGAAAATACCGCAAATACCGTCCTGGCAAAGTTGAGGTCGGTTAACCGACACCAGTGACGGTATCTGTATTTTCACGGTATACCGGCGCCCAGCCCTATTATAGACCTTTTACTCACAACATTCTAATAAAAAGATAGCAGCACTCACCACTCTTGTAGCACTTCCATGGTTCCTTTATTCGTTAAAACCAAAACATCAATACAGCAGATGAGACGCCAGTGAACAAAAGCCGGCAACATACATTTTTGTTCACTGGGGTCTCACCGGCTGAATTTATGTTTTGGTTTTAATGAATAAAGGAACTATGAAAGTACTACAAAAGAGGTGAGTGCCTCTATCTTCCTATCTCCTTATTATAGAATGTCCTTCTCCCGAAATATGCTACTCTTTCCCTTCCACTAGTGTTGCCAGCTCATTGTCTAGGTTACAGACCACTAATCTGCTTTAAAAACAGTGGCCTGGCTTGTGTAATATATATATATATATAGTTAAAATGTAAATGTATAGAAATATACGGGGGGGGGGGGGATTTAACAAAGTAGTTCTAAATGTGTTTGTGTCTATATCATGCCTTTGACCGTACAAGCGTATATTTATGTACTGCAAATTTATCAAAATGTACGGACTGTCACAACCTGCAGAGACACTGTTTCATACAACTGATGTGCCTTTGATAAATATTATGCAAGTGGGGTCTGGACTAGAGTGGTTTGCAAAGAAAAAAAATAATATATATTTATTTGATAATAGCATGTACAGCATATGTAATAGCTTGAAGGTGGACAGTCGTCCTCTCAACTTCAGGCACATGTGCAGTTAGTAACTAGTATTAAAGAAAGCAGATACCGAGAGATGTGCATTCATAACATGTGACATAACAGATGCAGTAAATAAAATTTTTACATAACTGCCCTGTAGAGGGATTTTAAGGTAAACATTTAGAAGGAGAAACTGACATTATAAATATCATATCTATTATTTTGTTGTACTTTATTTTCAAAGAACATTCACATAAACAATTTAAAGTGATACCTGTGATTTTAAATCTTGAAGTAAATCACCCAATAAATCATCTTTTGACAAGTCCACAGCTTTTTGCTACAATTAAAAAAAAAAAACACACATTACTAAGCATCAGCTTCTTAATTATAGATTTATTGTGACCATTAACAGCACTATAAAGATATTTTCTCACTACCTAAGGTGGTTTTTAAAACTTACTTGTCCCCTATCTACAGGATAGGAGACAAGTAAAACATTGCGAGAGTAAGAGATTGCGAGAGAGAAGTCGGTAAAAGTAGTAAGAGATTGCGGGTACTCTGCTCTCTACAGCGGTTCCATAGACAGTGAATAGAGCTGCGGGTTACATGCTGAGCCATAGCTCTATTCAGAACGGAGCTGGGGGGGTCAATCTGGAGATCACTAAGGGGCACAGGGGTCGGATTCCCCTGCAATCTTATACTTGTCCCCTTTCCTGTGGATAGGAGAAAAACAAGTTTTAGTTGGAAAACCCCTTTAAAAACGCAGCCAATTTTGCCCTTCACAACACAGACCCATTTTTCAAATATGACCTATTTAACCTTACTATGTAGAAATACCTTTGTAACACTTTAACACATCCAAGTGAATGTTTAATTATAAAACACTGTACTTAATATTCGTAGTAAATGTTGGTTGATGCAAGTAGCAATAATTTGTGGAAACATCTTGTGAAAATTTTGAAACATTTTCAGAAGTGTCACTACTAATAGAGTCTACCACAGCCAAACTCTGCCAGCATATCTTTTTGAAAACTGATCCGTGTGAAAACAGGAGCCCAGATTGCAGGCAGCACATCTGTTGGACATCCAAAATCATGGACTGTGAATTACACTCTTGCCCACAGCTGTGTGGACGAGGCCCAAGGCTTATTTGAAAGGGACCGAATAGTTGAGAAGCATGCCTATAAACTGCCCAAGCAAACAGTTTCTGCTAAAATTTCCGCCAAAGACAAAATATGCTAATTTATTCTCAGTAGGGACAGTCGCCACAGGTATTCAAAGAAACCAGACTTCAGGAGCTGCATAACACCATGAAATGCCAGAAACTGCATATATTGCTTATCCCCTTCTCATTACACACTAACAAATTAGAAAAACAACTAAAAAATAAAAAAATAAACTAAACAACTTACATCGGTAGTTTTTTTACCAGCACTGGCCATAAACATTGATTTGATATCACTTGGTTTGGACACAGATGACTTTTTCACGTTGGGTTTGTCTTTAACTGCACCCTTGCCTTTTTTACCTGCAAACAAGGGTCAATAAATAAATTTTCCAACAAAAATGAAAAACAATTGCAGCAGAATTATTGCATGCTAAGGGGTAGGGATGGTCCCAACCGAGTTCGTACGGGGTTCGTACGAACCCGAACCATCCGCAATGATTACCGCTGTCTGCCCGCTCCGTGCAGCGGGTGGATCCAGCGGGAGGAACGCCTGGAAAACTGGGATACAGCCATAGCCATAGGCTGTATCCCAGTTTTCCAGGCGGTCCTTCCGCTGTATCCGCCCGCTGCACGGAGCGGGCAGACAGCGGTAATCCGATGCAAAGCGTTCGGGTTCAGCAGGACCATCCCTACTAAGGGGTAAAAGACTAGATAATAGCAAACAAATAGCTAAGTCATGGAAAGGGTATTACAATCCCAGAAAACTATGACTTATAAACAAGATTTGGGACTGGACAAAATTTGTAAAATAGTTTTCGTTGTCTGGCCTTCTAAAAAAAAATAAAAAAATTTATGCAAAACTGTCCAGCATTTTTGCGGTCCAGATTTTTAAGGAAAAATAAGACTGTAAGTACTCACAAAGTCCTTTCTCCCCATCTGTACAAGTATAAGATTTATTATATGTTTATTGTAGCAGGAATCACTTTACCACCCCTTGAGTCCAGGTGAAGGGACTGAGCATTAATAATAACAAGCCCTAGCACAATGTGGACGCTGGGGGGGGGGAATAAAACTAAAAAGCAGCATAATAGGTATGTAACCAGATCATTTACACAGAGAAACTTTATTAAAATTAGGTAGATTGAAAACGTTTGTTTTTGCCTGTTGTAAGAGAGTAAACAAAAATTTATAGAACAAACATTTATAAAGTAAAATGTTGCCGAGGTTATTGAAGGATCTCAAAGGCTTGATGACACAAAAGGCCTAAACTTGCACACATGAATCATATACCTTTGTCAGGATAGACATCTTCATCAAGGTCATCGTCAAAGATTTCTCTTCCATCTTCCACATAACCTGCGCCATCTGTAATTCAGATCAGAAACAACTTAAGATGAAGGAGAAAAATTCCTTTATTTCGATAGAAACAACCTATTCTAAAGAACTTTACATAGCTGTCATCACTTAGATCGGTCCCTGTTCCCATTAAGGCTCACCATTGGTGGGATGTGAGCACAGGACCCCAACGCTGTAAGATAACAGTGCTAGTCACTGAGCCACTGTAAGTCTATGGGTCCATTCAGTTCACAGAAACAGAGCGAGGAGAGTAGCATGCTGCAGCTCAGTCGCCTCCCCACTCCTTTTACTGATCTGAGTGTTCAGACCCTGACTGACCCGACATGTCACAAGTTCTCTTTAAATCCAGGCTGTTTAGCTCCCTAAGGCTGCATACTGTATTCACACTGTAGCTGAGAGCATCCCTACTTCTGTATGAGATAAGTTTCACCTATGCACAGTGCAGAAAGGCAAGAGTCTTTCCACCAGTGACAGATAGAAGCCAGAGTCCAACACCTGCTAGGCATTGCTGCCTGTACATGACTGCTAAGAAGATGAGCAGAGAAAGTAACAGCTGACTGAAATGGAGCCATACAGCCTCTATTGGTACAAAGATATTCCCAAGAATCAATGTTTCTGTAAAGAGTGCACAGCTGAACCATGACAACTTGCAGTAAAAGTCACAGGACAGAATACTGAAGGTTCATGTTGATCTGCCCTAAGGGATAATAACAATGTTTGTATTCTGCAGATATTGCCACAGCAAAGTTGCTGCAAAACCCATGTGTTTTATATGACAGACTTACAGTGGACTGATTGCAAGAAGACCTACAACTCAATGCATTCACATGTAGCCGATCACACTAGAAATCTGTGTAGCTATGTATAAATTAGCAAAAAGTGTCTATCGCAGGCTCATATGCCGCAGTAGCTGTGTCCCTCAGTAGTATATGTAGTATATCTCTTCCCCCCATTGTTTGTAAAATCGCTAAATGCTCTAATGCAAATTACTTGCTTAAGAGCATTTAGGGCGTTGCTCGGAGCCGGAGAGCATCACCGCGGCCCACCCACTATGCATATTCATAACTGGATAGTGGGCTCTATACATGGCAGCCGCACAGGAAAGTCTCCGCTGGGACTGCTTCTCTGCGCAGCCGCCATGTATAGAGCCCACTATGCGTATATGACTATGCATAGTGGTGATGCTCTCCGGCCCCAAGCAACGCCCTAAATGCTCTTAAGCAAATATTTTGCCTAAGAGCATTTAGCGATTTTACAAACAATGCGGGGGAGGACAGGGGTTAAACTAATGGCCATGTACTATTAAGATACACAGCTACTGCTGCATATCAGCAGGTTCTCTGGGAAGAACCTGCTGACAGTGCCGCTTAAAGAATCATGCAGGTAAATTTTACAGGGTACAGGCGGAAACTAACCTAATAGTATGCATGATAAATTAATAGTACACATGAAGCAGAATTTACCATCATCCACTATCCAGTCATCATCTTGGCGTTCACGGACTATCTTTGAGTAAGAATCCTCATCCACCTCTTCATAGATGCTTGCCATTTCTTCCACCTCACAACAAAAATGGGTAAATGTTAAACATTTAGAGAAGAGGATGACCAACTGAAATCTGCTCACATAAAAGCCCTGTTACACAGGCCAATCATGGGGTTTATGAGCGCTCCTTGGAACAATTGTTGCAAACAAACAGCCTGTTTAAAAGCGCCAGCGATCAGCCAATGAATGACCCTTCAAACCATCTTTTTCACTTCTGCCCACTGGTTTTAGAAACCAGTGGACGCATCAGGAATAGAGATGAGCGAACTTTGAGCATGCTCGAGTCAATCCGACCCCGAACGTTTGGTATTTGATTAGCTGGGGCTGCTAAAGTTAGATAATGCTCTAAGGTTGTCTGGAAAACATGGATACGGCCAATGACTATATCCATGTTTTCCACATAGCCTTAGGCCTTTATCCAACTTCAGCAGCCACCGCTAATCAAACGCCGAAAGTTCGGGTTCAGATGGACTCAAGCATGCTCGATGTTCATTCATCTCTAATCAGGAACTATTTTACACCCAAAATGAGTGCATATCATTTATGTATCTAATGTCTATTAGACCACAAACTATGTTTTTTCGACACTAGGTTAACACAGAGCTCTACCAGTGCCATGTACTCTCCTTTCTATTGTACATAGGTAACCGCAGCTAGTTTTTCTGAATGTGTTAGTTTATTATTATAGGTTTATTCATTCTGCACTCAGTTTGTATTGTGAAAAATAAAGGAGACTGCTTTGCCACCTTATCATAAAGAACAACTGTGACAGCAACAAAATTAAGTCACTGAAGACACAGGGCACACGTAAAATGCTTTACCTCATATTTGACTTTTTCGCCAGATTTTGCTTTTCTCAGTCTCTCTAATGCTTCCTTGCGACCTTTTTTCTCAGTTTTTTCTCGTCGAGAACGATTTGCAGCAAAACTCCCAGAGTCCGCCATATCTGACAACAAAATTACATAAGTAGTTATATACACATTTGTAGTACTGCAACTTTGCATAGATGAATAGTACAAGCAATAATAAGGAACTTTGCAATATATCTTATTAGACAAAAATGCTTCCTGGTATCCAGATTCTTCCCTCTTCCTGCTAAACTGTCATCCACTCTCAAAATCAGCTTAACAACAACTCTTGTTCAGCACTGCGATCCCTGTACAATCACGCTCACAACCACACAGCTGGATGGCCAGAAGCACTGCTGTGCAATGAAAAATATTGCAGAAAACTCTTGACATGGACATAAAGTGATATCAATAACTGAGGCTAGGTTTACAGTACATTTTTGCAATCCGTTGTTTTCATCCATTTTATGCAAAAAAAAAAACAATGCATGCATTTGTGTGCATCTGTTTTGATCCGGTTTTCCATTGACTTCGATTATAAAAAAAGAAAACGGATCAAAACGGATGTTTTTTTTAACGGACACAAAAGTGAGGTTGACTGTTTCTGTTATAATGAAAGTCAATGGAAAAAATGGATCAAAATGAATGCACACAAATGCACAAAAGAACGGATTGCAAAAACGTAGTGTGAACCCAGCCTAAACACTTCCTGAGATGAGATCACTTTGATGAAAATTACCATAAGCACCGTGAAGCACTAAACTTGCCTATAAAAACTAACAAAGAGAATGACACTGTACTGATGTGTTAGCCAGTGTTTTATCCAGTGTTTTTAACAAATGTCATGCATTCTCTTCCTAAGGCTATATTCACACTAGAGATGCACGATGCATCAAATGTTTGGTGCAATTTTAATACTGTAAGCAGGAAAATGGTATAATACCAATATTTCTTGGTTTTTGATATTCTATCCAAAGCTGTGCAATAGCGGAGCTTAATATAGAGTCTGCCTGTGGTAGGTTAGACTGCTGATCTGATGGATCAATACAATGCATATGCATTTTATTGATCTTTATAAGCAATCTAGTGATTGCTTAGAAACATCCCCTAGCTGAGCTAAAACAGGTAAAAAAAAAGCAGTATATTCCCTAATAAAAACTCACATCAGCCCCTTTTCCAAATTAAAAAAATGTAAACTCAAATGTGATGTAATGTCATTGATTCTGGATGTCAACAGCGTAAACTAGGGATTAACCAAACGCACAGTAAAGCTATATACAATAAATTGGGTATCGCTGTAATCGTACTGACCTGGAGAATAAAGACGTGTCAGCTGTACCGCACAGTGAACGGTGTGGAAAAAAGACACAAACACCAGCAGATGCAGTAGTTGACGGACACCAACACACTATATTGACTTTAAAGCAAGTACTAATTAAAAAAAATGTCTAGGGTCTTATGAGTGCAGAGATCCCGTTTTCTTCTTGTGCACTAGCCTGCTCTATGCACTGGAGGCAGACCCCTCCATTAGAATCAAGCATGGCTGTGTCACCGAGGGGAGATTGTTACACTGGGGGTATTGGACCGGCCACCAGGGCATAGAGCCGGATCAGTGCACAAGAAGCAAACAAGGCATAGGGTGGGAAAGCAGATGGTGTTTCAAAAAAAAAAAAAAAAAAAGACTACACCACCGGGATAACTGCACCGGCACTGATAAGGTGAAGGGAAAAATTCACTAGTCCTCATGGAGTCTGTTAGGTTTCTGCCATGGTGCACAGCAATTTACCAGACAAGATAATACATCTGGTATTTTTTGTGGATCTTGCCATGGAGGCATCAGTCTTCAACACAGTTGTGAACCCAGACTATTGGTTTCTATTTGAGGAAAGGAGGACAATTTTCCCTCTTTACTTTGGCATATTGGTAGAGCCCACAACACTCTACCAGATCTGTCATACCACAGAGGCCTATGACACCCAATGGCATTTTGACAGTTCCAAAGAGTTTGCACCATGAATAAGAACAAAACCTAAGACCTCCTTCTGGTAAATTATGGAGTGTATTTTGGAGGGCTTTTACTGCACAATCAAAATGTCACAGATTCAAGAAGCAGTGGGAACTGGGAGATATCAGAATGGCAGTGGAGTGAGATCTGACACGTCAGGTGTCGATCAATCATTAGAACTAGACGGGAGAGGCACCCATCTGTGCGCTTCAATCCCCAGCTCGCTGTGATCTCTGCCCATTTGCAGCAGACACACTCCATTATAAGTTTATGGGTCTGTCTCCTACAAATGTACTATATAGAGACTGCAGTGAGTCATGGAGTAATTATAAAAAAAACTTTTGACATGTCAAAGGTTACTGATCTCAGTGGGTCTCAAGCTTGAGTAAGACCCAGCTGGTTTGAAATGTTACCCTTGTGTATGATGCTTGATTAAACTTCACTAAAGTCTGAACTACTGGATGCTGTCGAATCACTTCGCCTTAGATGACACTTGGTCTCCTATTGGGATTGGAAACCCTCTGGTGTGCAACTACTACTTTTAAGAAGAAATACTCAGAACTTTTGTACTTTGTGCTGTTGGATGTCCAATATATGGTATGTCAGAGAGAGACCTGTCAAAAGTTTTGATCCGTCCAGGTCTGAGCGTTCAGATCCCAACCAATCATGAGAACGAGAAGCGCAAGGAACTGCTCTGTCTCACTGAAAAGTTGGGCTACACAGACTTAGCCCGTGGAATAGAGAGAACAGTCAGCCAATGATCGTGCCATCATCGGCTGATCGAACATTAAGGTTCAAACCTAAAATCAATGGTCGCCACCCGCGCATCGCTGCCTGGCGGGCGACCAATGATTCCATAAGCAACATACATTACCTAACCATGTTGCAGGTCTTCTCCTGCGCCCTCTTCCCCCCAGTCCCGTGCACAGCAGCAGCTTCAGTGCAGCCTGTTAGCTGACAGACCGCTCAGCCAATCACTGGCCAGGACTGTCGGCTCAGACAGGCTGCACCGAAGCTGCTGCTGCGCACAGGACCGGGAGGAAGAGGAGAGCAGGAGAAGACCTGCAACATGGTTAGGTAATGTATGATGTTTAAACAAGGGCTGAAAGGACATCGGTAATGATGTCCCTGCAGCCCTTGCTAAACTATTATAGGGCCATGGAATAGGCCCATTATATTATGAGCCCGACTCATCACATTCTCAGGATAAGTCCGAGTCTGAACACTCAGACCCAGGCAGATAAAAACTTTTGACATGTCAAAAGTTTTTTTAAACAGTAACATATTAAAGGGGTTGTCCAGCCTTAGGAATAATTTACTATGACACTGGCCTGCTGGAGAACACAAACATGTTACCTCTCTGCGCTCCCCCAATGTTCTCCAGTGTCCCCCGCTGACTGCAGCCACTTCCAAGACAGGAGTGACAACCCGCTCAGCCAATCACTGACTGCAGCATTGTCCTATTGTCCCAGTGATTGGCTGAGCAGGCTGTCACTCCCAAGATAAGTTTGTCTAGAAAGTGGCAGAAGCTGCAGTCAGCGGGTGAGACTATAACAGCACACAGGGGGAGCGTGAGAGGTAAGCATAAGATGTTCATTATGTGCTCCGGAAGGCCAACATTATATTAAAAATGTCATAATCCTGGATAACTCCTTTAAGCGGTATTCCGAGTATACAGCAACTTGCCCAATGACACAGGTCGCACGGCCAATGACCACAGTGCTGTCCTGCGGGAAGTGTTATACATGGCAGCTTATGTTAGTCATGGGGCTCATGTTGTGACCACAAGTAGCTACAAACGCTCCTGACAACCCATTCTGGATAGGTTTCTGGTGGTTGTCAGGTCACGGCCACTTGTAGGCTGCAACACAACCCTAACTCCCTGACAGTAAGTAAGTATTCGGGGGGGGGGGGGGTCACGTGACCTGTGTGGTGGGCAAATCCCCCTATGTGAGGCTCCAATGCTGCAGTGCGGGTCACCTGACAGGCTGTATACAGTGTATCCTGGAGCATAGGGCCGTCATGCATGTTAGCACAGCAGCCACTAGACAGGACATGCTGGTACTAGTAGTGCTACACATGATACACAGCTTCCTATATACATGGCCGCCGGTTCCCAGTCACATCCCTCTGTAGAGCTGTTCCCGGTTATAAGCCCACGTGTCCCCGCCTCCTCTCCCGTTACCGTGCTCCTGGCTGCCTCCGCTGGACACAGGGGCCATGCTTTCTGTACCGCGCCACTGACGGGAGCGACAATCCTGGCGCCAAAACACCAGAATCCCGGACACACAGAACTCTGCAATCGAACTGGCGCGACTTGGTCAACCAATCGGGAGAGAGCCGGAAAACGTGCGGGCCAATCAGAGAGCAGCGTTCTTCCACTGCTCTGCTATCAAGCGCGCTCGTTCCCGCTGCTGGGCGGCGCGCTCCCGCAGAACTGATCCCTGTACCACGCATGCGCAAGTCTTACTTTTACAAGAGACGTGATTGATGTGTGTGCAGCGAGGGAGCAGGTGACAGACAAACGTCCTGGTGAAATGAGTTTCAATCCGGGCATCAGTGTCGGACTCTTGTGACTAGGCCCCACCAGGGAAATTAATAATAGGAGTCCACGCTACACCTGACTTAGGATGTTAAAGGGGTAGTCCACCCAAAATTTTTTTCTTTCAAATCAACTGCTACCATGAAGTGCCAGAGATTTGTAATTTACTTCTATTAAAAAATCTCAAGCCTTCCAGTACTTATCAGCTGCTGTATGCCCAACAGGAAGTTGTATTATTTCCAGTCTGGAGAGCAGGAGAGGTTTTCTATGGGGATTTGCTGCTGCTTTGGACAGTTCCTGACATGGACAGAGGAGGCAACAGAGAGCACTGGGTCAGACAGGAAAGAAAACACCACTTCCTGCTGGACACACAGCAGCTAATAAGTACTGGAAGACTTAAGATTTTTTAATAGAAGTGAATTACAAATCTCTGGCACTTTATGGCACCAGTTGATTTGAAAGAAATTTTTCTTTGGTGGACTACCCCTTTAAGGGGTTAAATGTATTTAATTGTGTTTTATGTGATAAGAGTGAAACAAAGTAGCAAGTAATGTAAAGTGTGAAGAAAATTACACATGGGGGAGTGAAATGATCAAACGGTGTAAAGTGAGACTGGCTCAGTTGCCCCTAGCAACCAATCAGATTCCAGTTTTCAAAGAGTCTGTGAGGAATGAAAGGTGGAATCTGATTGGTTGCTAGGGGCAACTGAGCCAGTCTCACTTTACACCCTGTTTGATAAATCTCCCCTATGGTTTTTAAATGACAAAAATACACATCTAGAGACATGTGGGGGGGGGCATTTGTATTCAGGCACCTGGTAAAGCAGGGTGACACATTCTGAAGGCCTCTATTGGATGCCACAAAAGCGGAAACTCACAGTTGTACCTATAGTATATAGTATACATACACCCAGATGTGTCCTACACGGCCTCCCCACCTGGGCACTGTCCATGGGGGAATTGAAGTAAATGGGCGCTAAGCCCTCATCCTTCTCCTAAATTTCCAGTTGTGACGGTGAGCTTATAGAGAGATATTAGCCAGGCCTCTACCCAAGATGGCATGAAGGAGGTACAGTATTTATTTAGCGGGCAGATGTCTGGCTTTCTGACTCTGCAATACGTGATGTACCCCGACTTGAAAGCAAAATTAATGAAACCAAAGAACACAAAATAAAGACATGACACTTTGTAATCAGGTGTTAAATTATTATAGTTTTATTTAAAATCACATGACACAGAAAACAGCAGACCTGACTCACAGAGAGTCACCTTTCCAGCACTCAGAAACCTTGAGGGAGCCATGGCTGGAGAGTTGCCCCTCCCTTGGGCTTAAAGGGTAATACTAATATAATGTAGTTTAAGAATTTGTACATTTTACATTATTTAGAGGCAATAACATATCAAAAAAAGACTATAAATATTTTACACCGCATGTTAGAGAGATCTGGCTGCTATATCTGTCACCTTATAAATTGCTACGTTGAAGTATCTCTTTGCCTTTACAGATCTAGGTCCACCTCTCAAGTGAAGAGGTAGTTTAAAGCAGACCACCCATATTACCCTGCGAGAACCTCCAAATTACATGAAGTGTGGGGGAATAGTAGGGCTCAGGTGCATCCAAGATGGCAGTGATCAGACAGCAAGCCTTTCTTTTATGGAACCTTCTTTATGAAATAAGTGATTGTCCTCACGGTTGCCATGGTGACTACAGGTGCCCAGAGTGATCTGATATAATTCCTATTTAAAGAGACTCTGTCAGTAGATTTATGTTGTCCTATCTCAGGGTGGCATAAACTAGTGACACTAGTTGAACAGAATGATGTATCACTTACATTGTTCTGTGCAGCTAATTTAGATATATCCTCCTGAATGAACATGGACAAGTAGTCATTTCCATATGTGTGTGACCCCAGTAGTCCTGGATATTAATGAGAATTAGAAAACTCCGCCCACCAGCTGCTGATTGGCAGTTATCTATCCATGCTATCTATAGTAAGTCAACTGTCAATCAGCAGCTGAAGGGCGGGGGGGAGGGGTGTGGCAAGAATCCTATTCTCCCGCATATTAGGAGAACGGCTGAACAGAATGATGTAAGTAATACACCAATCTGTTCAGCATTTTTGTCACTAGTTTATGCTGCACTCATTGAAATCAGCACTAACCTAGTGACAGATTCCCTTTAATGACTGGTGAGGCGCTTTACTGAAGAGATCAATAAACATACTTGTAACCAAACAAGCAGCTTATGGTTAGGGCACTAAGAACACTAAATTAAAATAAAACATAGGGAGAGATTTATCAGACATGGTGTAAAGTGACACTGGCTCAGTTGCCCCTAATAACCAATCAGATTCCACTTTTCATTCCTCACAGACTCTTTGGAAAATGAAAGGTGGAATCTGATTGGTTGCTAGGGGCAACTGAGCCAGTTTCACTTTACACCATGTTTGATAAATCTCCCCCATAGTCTGCTCCACTGCACTAACACAACCTGCACACGTTTTGATAGGTAACCCCTTTAACCCCTTCATGACCAAGAACGTAACTGTACGTCCTTGGTCAGATACGGGAGTTCAGAGCGAGGCCGCACTCTGAACCGCCGCGATCACGGGTGCTACTAATAGCCGGAACCGCGGCTATTAGCGGGTGCAGTCTGATCGCCAAGCCCGCTAATGAGCTGTTAAGATGCAGCTGTCATGGCTGACAGCTGCATCTAAATTGCTCTTTATCCCCCTCCGTGGTGGTCTAGTGGGCAGGGGCGATCTATTTAACTTACCCGGTCGGGCCTCAGCGTAGGAATGATGCTGATCCCAGCTCGGTATTCTGCTGATCTGGTCTGCAGCAGACCAGACCAACAGAGCACCGATCTAATGAATCGGTGCTATGTTATATACACAGCATTGATCTCAATGGGAGAACAATACTGTGTATATAGAAGTCCCCCAGGGGACTTCTAATTACAGTTTAAAAAAATGAATTTTCATTAATAAAGAAAAAACCTCCCCTAATAAAAATTTAAATCACCCGCCTTTTCCCATTTTATAAATAAAAATAAGTAAATAAATAAACATATTTCGTATTGCCGCATGCATAATCGCCCGAACTTTTAAATGATCACATTCCTGATCTTGCACGGTAAATGGCGTTAGCGCAAAATCCGCAAAATTGCACATATTTGGTTGCATCAAATCCAGAAAAATTGGAATAAAAAGTGATAAAAAAAATTGCATATATGCATATCAATGTACCGATAGAAAGTACAGATCATGGTGCAAAAAATGACACCTCAACCAGCCCCATAGAACAAAGGATAAAAGCGCTATAAGCATGGTCATAGAGCAATTTTAAGGAGCATTTAGATTTTTAAAAAGGTTTTAATTTTTTACAAACCATCAAATAAAATAAAGGCGGTTCAGGGAAGAAAAAGAGCGCTGCACCTCACACCTATGGCTGACACTAGTGCCTCTCAGCTGCATAAAAAACATCAGGATTTTGTGTATGAATTGATCAAGCCACACCAAATAAAATAAGAGTTACACAAGTTACATATCGTTGTAATCGTACCAACTTGAGGAAAATGGATAACATGTCAGTTTTACTATAGGACAAACGATGTGAACACAACACCGCCCCCCCCTAAAAATAATTGCATTTTATTTTCAATTTCACTGCGCAAATATTTTTATAACACAAATATTGTACTGTTTTGTTTAAAGTTTGACTATAAAATTATATAAGTTTATAAAAGCAATGTATTAAATGTTTTCTCTGCAGAATAAATGCTTCTTTTGTGTGCACACACAGCTCAGACATCTCCCCACTATGCTCCTCATTTATACCAAGCCACATGTTGCTATTGATCGTTGTGTAGAACGATGCCCACGTCAACATCCATGTGTGTTTTGTATCACTATTTTTTCTACAGCAATTCTGAGGTGTAACTAGGTCAGTTATAGCCTAACAATAGAAGCTGACAAGTATAAAATATGGACTATAAAGATGTTTTTCTAAACAAGTGAAAAACCAAAGTTACTTTGTTACTATAGTGATACCACCTATAAAAATGGCCTGCCACTGTGATTTTGTTTAGGACTGTACTGGATTGAATGGTGAAATACATTTCATATATAATAAAAGCATTTTAAATGCAATTACTCCTGTAAAAAATAACAAATCAGACATCACAACAAGGACCATTTATTACAAGTAGTGCAGAGAGACATTTAAAAGTTGACCACAGAAACCAATTGTGTTCCAAATTTAAAGGGGTGGTTCACAAAAAAAAAAATATTTCAAATCAGCTGGTACCAGGAAGTGCCAGGGATTTTTAATGTACTTATATTAAATAATCTCAAGTCATCCAGTACTTATCAGCTGCTAAATGGGGTTTTGATGCTGCTCTGGACAGTTCCTGACAGAGGTGGCAGCAGAAGACTGAAAAGAATACACCACTTCCTGCAGGACATACAGCAGCTAATAAGTAGTGCAAGATTTGAGATTTTTTAATAGAAGTAAATTACAACTCTCTGGCACTTGGACCAGTTGATGTGAAAGATTTTTTTTATGTGAACTACCCCTTTAACTATAAAGATTCTATGAAAAGCTGAAATCTGGTTGCTGTCTGTTTGTCTATCTGTCTGTCTATCTATCTAGAAGCAGAAGCAAGTCAAAGTGTTTATTTCTCCCACCATCGCAACGTTTTCAATCCAACAATAGGATTTTTATCAAGCAGGCCCCCTTGAAATAAATATGAAAAAAATCAATTGGCGCCGGGGTGGGGATGCCGGTGGCGCGGTCCTTTTGTTTTTTAAATGCCGCCTGGTTCCTGTGCTTAACGACGGTCTTTTCTCTTGCCCGCCCCAGAGCACTGGAAGCAGGCCGGGCACCCCCAAGTTTGGCGCGTTATCCCCTCCCCTTCATGATGCCACTGCATTGGTTCTAATGGAGCCTCATTACAGAGGGGAGAGGTTTTTGTCGTGCGTGGGGAACGGCGGGCCTGCCCCCAGTGCTCCAGGCGGGCTGGTGCTTGGGAAAAGACCGTCGCCAAGCACAGGAACCAGGTCACCAGCATCCCTGAGCTATAATCGATTAAGGTAAAAAAAAAAAAAAAAAAGCAGTAATGTACTTGATAGTACATTCGCTTTAAAAATATTTTTGAAACCCTTATAAAATAAAACCCCAATAAAAGTTTAAAGGGGTTATCCAGCGCTACAAAAACATGGCCACTTTTCCCCCTACTGTTGTCTCCAGTTCAGGTGTGGTTTGCAATTAAGCTCCATTTACTTTAATGGAACTGAGTTTCAAAACCCCACCCAAACTGGAGACAACAGTAGGGGGAAAGTGGCCATGTTTTTGTAGCGCTGGATAACCCCTTTAATTAAAAAATGTGTAAACATAAATAAATAAACATTATATATCGTAGCATGCAGAATTGTCCAATCTATTAATATATAACAATATTGTTCCCATATGATATACAGCCTAAACAAAAAGAGGGGGACAAAACACCAGGATTGCGGATTTTTTAAAATTATCAGAATTTTTTTTTATAAAAAGAGAATTTTTTCTTTTACACCAATATGATACAAAAAAAACAAAACAATAGATCATGGTGCAGAAAAGTGACAACCCAACCAATACAGTAGTGAATTTTATTTAAATATAGACTTAAAGGGCATGTGTCACCTACATTTTCTTTTACATCTTAGAATTAGATGCAACATTGTTCTTTTATTCTAATCTGTTTCTACAATATGACTGTAATTTCAGTCTTTTTACATTGTTATGTACATCAGTTTTTGTACATTGTTATGTGGGCTGCCATATTGCCTAGGCTGTTCTTAACAGCATTTAGTGACATACTTTACAGCAAGACGCAAGTGGGTCCGGCAGCGCTATGAAGTGAGCTTAAAGGGAACCTGTCACCCCCCGTACCGGGGTGACAGGCTCCCGACCCCCCGTTAGAGCCCCCTATACTTACCTAATCCCGCCGGGTCCCGCTTCTGGAGGTGGTCGGGTCCCGGAGATCTCAGCCGCTGAGAGATCTCAGCGCGCTGAGAGATGAGTCCAACACCCATAGAGAATGACAGGAGAGTCTAGCGCTCCATCATTCTCTATGAGCGTTGGACTCATCTGTCAGCACGCGCGCCGGGCTGCAGCGGCTGAGATCTCCGGGACCCGACCGAATCCAGAAGCGGGACCCGGCGGGATGAGGTAAGTATAGGGGTCTCTAACGGGGGGTCGGGAGCCTGTCACCCCGGCACGGGGGGTGACAGGTTCCCTTTAAGAGCTGAGCTCACTTCATAATATGTGGGGACTGGTTGCTGTCAGCAGCCAGGTCCTCACTGTTAATGACTGGCCACTGCAATCGCGCAGCGGCCCACCATTACTCCTACAGTTCTGCAATCATGGCATTTAAAAGACAGTGACAGGAGCTTCATTTCTGTCACTGTTCGATTGGGACCCCCGCAGTGTACTTCGAAGGTACTTCGTTGTAACTGACAGCCGGAGGTCTCTTACCTTCCTCCCAGCAGTCAGCTCGGCAATCCATGCTTAGAGTCTGCCTTAGGCAGGCTCTATGCAATGATCGCAGTCAACACTGATCAATGCTATGCTATGGCATAGCAATGATCAGTGTTAGTAATCCAATGTAAAAATGTAGAAGTCCCATACGGGGACTTAAAAGGGAACTCCGGATAAGAAAAACTTGTTTTCTATTAAAAGTACATAAAAAGTTACATAGATGTCTCTATACAATGTATTACTGTATCTGTACAGTTCTGCCACACTGGTAGCTGAATCCAGGAAGTGAAAAAAATGGCCCCTGTGCCAATTCACATTGTCTCCTGCTCTATCCCCCCTTTGGAGACAAATCTTACATGCCTCTGTCTCACATTGTGTGTGTTTGCTGATGATGCATACAGGGGGCAGGGCGTAATGTCACAGGAGGCTTGGCTGGATAACCCAATCCCCTGACTGATTCACCATCTCTAACCTGCCAGAAGTAGCTGCTGCACTAATTTTACTGATTGTAATGGGTGGGGGCTGTGATGATCACATGAGGGAAAGCATTGCATTCCGGGAAATGCCAAGCCAGGAAGAACAGAAACACAAAACAGAGCAAAACCCCTCCAAAACAAATAGATTTTTGGTAGTTTCAAAACTAGAATAGACAGATAAGTAATGCTATATGCTTCTGCAGAAGTTTCATTTTTTTTAACCTCTACCTAGAGTCCCCCTTTAAAAAGTGTAAAATATAAAAAAAAAAAAGTTAAAAAAAAAGTCATAGCCCCTCCCCCAATAAAAGTTTAAATCACACCCTTTACTATTTTATAAATAAGTCCAATATATTAAAATAAAACAATATTATTCCCATACAGTGAACAGCCTAAGGCCAGGTTCAGACTATGTAACTGTGCGGCTGTATTTGCGGCTTTAATTGTGCGGCGGTATTTTTGGTGGTTCATGCGTACGCTGGAAAGTATAGGATATACGGCTGCACAGTGCACACTATGTATGAATTTACGGCCCGATCGTAAACGGACCCGTAAAAAATGAACAAGACCATTGTTTGCGGCTGGACATGCGGCCGAGGATTGACAGGCGGTCCGTACGGAGTACTTCAAAAATAGCCGGCAATGATGCCGAATGCCGATACCTCTAATAGTTAATATATTAAATTAATAAAACACATTCTCTTTGTAATAAAGTCCCTTTCGTTGGTCAATAATTTAATTCTAACGAATCCATCATTTGGCAATTAAATATACTGTTAAAATAAATAGATATATAAATAAATGTATATTTATATATATATTTATTTTTTGACAGTATATTTAATTGCACAATGATGGATTCGTTAGAATTAAATTATTGACCAACGAAACTGAATTTATTTAATCGAAAATGTGTTTTATTAATTAAATATTAATTAGTACAGGAAGCTCCATAAGCCGTTAATTCATATGCCGGCAATAGAGCATTCTGTACTAATCATCACTTTACTTTAATGAAAACATCAAATGTTTCTTCTAATTATGTTATCACAATAGCATTATTAGAAGAAACATTTAGAATTATATGTGCGCTCAGCTGATTGGCTGATCGGCTCAGCGCACATATAAAGAGTCGGTCCGCAGTACAGTGACTTCATTGTGCTGCGGACCAGCAAAGAGGACACATCGGGGTGAGTATAGAGCTCTCCCCACCCCCTCCCCAGCACTGCACCCCTCCCAGCAAGGAAGGGGGGGTCAGTTAACCCCTTCCTTGCTGGGATGGGTGCAGTCTGACATCAGTCTGGCCCCCAAGGGGTTAAGGGGGATGCAATACATCCTCCCTTAACCCCTTGGGGGCCAGACTGTAAGCAGCGATCTGTAAAGATGCTGCATATGGTAAGGTGCACAACACCGCTCACAATGATGGGTGTTGTGCTCCTGTTTGTGTGTTTTTTGTGTGTTTCTCCCTTTTTGTTTTTCAGATATCGGTATCCTGTGGATTACGTCGGATTCCGTGGACTTCGTCGATGACCAGCGTTTTTTTTATGTTTTTTTTTAATACAATGGTCAATGAGGGGTGTGGGGGTGTTTTTATTTGAATAAAAAAAATTTTTCACTTGTGTCTTGTCTTTATTTCTTTACTTTATAGACTTAGTAGTGGAAGCCGTCTAATAGACGGAATCCATTACTAAGTTGGGGCCTAGTGTTAGCCGGTATAAAATGGCTAACACTAACCCCCCATTATTACCCCAGTACCCAATGCCACCAGGGGTACTGGGAAGAGCCGGGTGCCAGTGGTCCCGGAGCGTCAAAATTGGCGCTCCTGGACCGGGCGGCAGCAGGCTGGTAAGATTTAGGCTGGGGAGGGCCTAAAACAATGGCTCTTCCCACCCTGGTGTTACCAGGCTGCTGTTGTTTGGTTTTTAACCCGGCTGGTTATAAAAATAGGGGGGACCCTATGCGTTTTTTTTTTAAATAAATAAATAATAAAAAAAACACGCATAGGGTCCCCCCTATTTTTTATAACCAGCCGGGTTAAAAACCAAACGACAGCAGCCTGGTAACACCAGGGTGGGAAGAGCCATTGGTTTAGGCCCTCCCCAGCCTAAATTTTACCAGCCTGCTGCCGCCTGGTCCAGGAGCGCCAATTTTGACGCTCCGGGACCACTGGCACCCGGCTCTTCCCAGTACCCCTGGTGGCATTGGGTACTGGGGTAATAATGGGGGGTTAGTGTTAGCCATTTTATACCGGCTAACACTAGGCCCCAACTTAGTAATGGATTCCGTCTATTAGACGGCTTCCACTACTAAGTCTATAAAGTAAAGAAATAAAGACAAGACACAAGTTAAAAAATTTTTTTATTCGAATAAATACACCCCCACACCCCTCATTGACCATTTTATAAAAAAAAAACATTAAAAAAACGCTGGTCATCGACGTAGTCCACGGAATCCGACGTAATCCACAGGATACCGATATCTGAAAAACAAAAAGGGAGAAACACACAAAAAACACACAAACAGGAGCACAACACCCATCATTGTGAGCGGTGTTGTGCTCCTTACAGTATGCAGCATCTTTACAGATCGCTGCTTACAGTCTGGCCCCCAAGGGGTTAAGGGAGGATGTATTGCATCCCCCTTAACCCCTTGGGGGCCAGACTGATGTCAGACCACCCATCCCAGCAAGGAAGGGGTTAACTGACCCCCCCCTTCCTTGCTGGGAGGGGTGCAGTGCTGGGGAGGGGGTGGGGAGAGCTCTATACTCACCCCGATGTGTCCTCTTCGCTGGTCCGCAGCACAATGAAGTCACTGTACTGCGGACCGACTCTTTATATGTGCGCTGAGCCGATCAGCCAATCAGCTTAACGCACATATAATTCTAAATGTTTCTTCTAATAATGCTATTGTGATAACATAATTAGAAGAAACATTTGATGTTTTCATTAACCCCTTAAGGTCAAAGCCTATTTTCATTTTTGCGCTTTTGCTTATTCCATTTTAAGTTTAAAAGTCCATAACGCTTGCATTTTTTCACCTAGAGACGTATATGAGCGCTTATTTTTTGCGAAACCAATTGTACTTTGCAATTACAGGCATTATTTTTCCATAACATATGCTGTGAAACCGGAAAAAAATCATTTGCGCTGTCAAATTGAAAAAAAAAACGAATTTGTTTTGATTTCGGGGAGTTTTGCATTTACGCCGTCTGTCCTATGGTAAAACTGACTTGTTATGCATGTTCCTCAAGTCGTTACGATTACTATGATATATAACATGTATAACTTATATTGTATCTGATGGCCTGTAAAAAATTCAAACCATTGTTAACAAATATACGTTCCTTAAAATCGCTCCATTCCCAGGCTTATAGCGCTTTTATCCTTTGGTCTATGGGGCTGTGTGAGGTGTCAGTTTTTGCGCCATGATGTGTTCTTTCTATCGGTACCTTGATTGCACATATACGACTTTTTGATCATTTTTTATTACATTTTTTCTGGATTTGATGCGACCAAAAATGCGCAATTTTGCACTTTGGAATTTTTTTGCGCTGACGCCGTTTACCGTGTGAGATCAGTAATGTGATTAATTAATAGTTCGGGCGATTACGCGCGCGGCGATACTAAATATGTTTATTTATTTATTTATTTATAAAATGGGAAAAGGGGGGTGATTTGGACTTTTATTAGGGGAGGGGATTTTTTATTAATAAAAACACTTTTTTACTTTTTTTTTTACTGTAACTAGAAGCCCCCCTGGGGGACTTGTATATAGACAGCACTGATCTCTCATAGAGATCAATGCTGTGTATATACACAGCAAAGATCGATTAGATCGGTCATAGATTGCTTTGGCCTGCTGCAGGCCATAGCAATCTATTGCCGAGCCGGGATCAGCGTCATTCCGACGCTGAGGCCCGGCACGGGCAGAAGAACGGATCTCCTCCCCGCGATCGCATCGCGGGGGGGAGATCCGTCCCACTAGACACCAGGGACGTGCGGCGCAGTGCCTCTAAGTGCAGCTGTCAGGTTTGACAGCTGCACTTAGAGGCTTAATTTGCCGGCGCGGCAACGGGACCCGCGCCGGCTAATAGAGGCACTGCACGGCTGCACGTGTCAGCCGGGATCAGCGCCGTTCAGAGCGAGGTCCCGGCGGGACCCCGCTCTGAACACCCCGAGAGGCACCATGACGTATCAGATACGTCATGGGTCGCTAAGGGGTTAAAGTAAAGTGATGATTAGTACAGAATGCTCTTTTGCCGGCAATATGAATTAACGGCTTATGGAGCTTCCTCTACTAATTAATATTTAATTAATAAAACACATTTTCGATTAAATAAATTCAGTTTCGTTGGTCAATAATTTAATTCTAACGAATCCATCATTGTGCAATTAAATATACTGTCAAAAAATAAATATATATATAAATATACATGACGTGGATCACCTTTTGTACATGGAATAAATTCACATTTTTTTTACCGTATCTGCTGAGTGCTGTGGATTATCTTCTACCTATATAAATATACATTTATTTATATATCTATTTATTTTAACAGTATATTTAATTGCAAAATGATGGATTAGTTTAAATTTAATTAGTGAACAACGAAAGGGACTTTATTACAACGAAAATGTGTTTTATTATTTTAATAGATTAACCATGAGAGACATCGGCATTAGTGCAGAGGATCGCAAACCCCGGTAATAGCAATTCATGTAAACTGTGTTCCCTGCTTTCCCAGATGCATCCAGAGGTGTTTGCATCACTTTCGTAAGATTTTATTTGTTATTTTTAGTTGAACCAGATTTCCAAGTAAATGACCGTATGTTTTGAGCCGCATGTCTATTTTTTCCCACGGCCGGAGTTTCATCCGCACATTTACAGCCGCATAAAAAATACAGCCGCACAGTTATATAGTGTGAACCTAGCCTTAAGCAGTAAATAAAACATCAAGATTGATAATTTTTTATTATATTTTATATAAGAAAAATTTATAAAAAGTGATCAATACGTCCGATCTACACAAACATGGTACTAATAAAAACTAGATATCATGGCACAAAAAATTACACCCCAACCAGCCCTCTAGGTGAAAAAATAAAATCATTATATAAGTCTCAATAGGGCCATTTTAATCATATTTATTTGCAAAAAAAAAAGTTTCATTTTTAAAAAAAACAGTAAAACACTAGAAAAGCTATAGGAACTGCATATCTCTGTATTCAGACTGACCTGAATGATATCACATCAGTTTTACTGTAAACACGGACACCCCCCCCCCCCCCCAAATTTGCGGAATTGTATTTTTTCTCCCAAATTTCACAACATAAATTATATTTTGGGGGGTTTGTCGTTTATTTTATGGTAGATTAAAAAGCGCCAATAGACTATGTTCACACAACGTTTTTTTCAGCTCCGTTTAAAATGACGTTCATTATTTTGAGTCTAAAATAACGGACGTTTTTTAGAAGCCTGCCTCCCCTTAGTGCAATGACTGACGTTTGCACATTATTTTAGTTTGTGGTTACTAATTGCCCTTTGGGTGTGTCTTAATTTAAAAGTCCATTGAATTTAATAGTAAAAACGGAGAAAGAACGGTTACAAAAGAAGAACTGTGTGTAAACAACTAATAAAAAACGTCCGCTGTTTGGAAAAGACGTCCGAAAATAATGTTCATTATTTTAACATCTGTGGCAAAAACGTCCGTTTTTTAATGCATAGTGTGCATTGGACGTCCGTCTTTCCATTGACTCCACTGCATTGCCATTGCAGTCAGTTAAATCGCGGCAAAAACTGATGTTTTTTTAAAATAGCGAAATCGGACGTTTTTTTCTCCATTTTTGACGTTGTGTGAACATAGCCTTACAAAGTAAACATGTTCCTGAAAAAAATAAGCACTTACATGGTCCTGTAGCTAGAAAAATAAAAGAGTTACAGCTTCTAGAAGGCGAGGAGGAAAAAAAGAAAACGCAAAAGTGAAAATTGTCCCAGTCCTTAAAGAAGCAGTTTGCAAAAAATTTTTATTGCCCCTTCCCCCCGGGTAGCCGTTGGCACATATACTCACCACAGCTGATCGTTGTCCCACGGCGCGGCTTCGCTCCGGTCCCACGGCGCCGTTCAAATCCGGCGCACGCTCACTTCAGCTTCTGCAGTGACTCCTCTTCTCTGCCTTGTAATTGAACGCCAGATAATGAGAATAAAGAGGAGTAACTGCAGAGGCGGAAGTGAGGGGGGGGCCGGATTCAAATCCGGCGCAGTGGGACCAGAACGAAGCCAAGCCGCAGGACACCGATCAGCTGTGATCAGTATACATGCCAGCGGATCAAGTATATCTGCCCTTTCATACTGACATTGCATCACAGGTTGTATGGCACTTTGTATATATTTCCTACTGGATAGGTGATGTATGAAGGTTTTTTTTTCCCTTTACTATATATATATGACTGCTTATTATGTATTTTGTGCAGCATGTTTAATTCAGTTGGAACACCCCTTGGTTGGTACACCACCACTCCTGCTCCGTGTTATAAAAAAAGAGTCGGTTTCATAATGTGAGTCTATGGAGCCTGACTCTTTTTTTCTTACACAGAGCGGGGAGAGGACAGCTTTATTGCTGTTCCCTCCCTGCTCGTTCTTCCGATCTTAGAACACTCAAACCTGGACTGATTTTTTTTTTTTTCATTTCTGTTTGATACACAGGTACACTTTAAGGCTATGTTCACACTACATAAATCTACGGCCATAGTTCTCGCCGCAGAACCACGGCCGTAGATTTGCGGTGTGGACACAGCCTCAGTTTCAATGGGATCCGGGCGGAGCGTGCACACATCGTATACGTGCCGGCCGGATCCCATGAGGCGCCGCAAAAAACTGACAGGTCCATTATTTGCGGCCAGAACTCAGTGAGTTCCGGCCGCAGAGGGACCTGTCAGTTCACACAGTGAAGTGAGTGGCTCCGGTCGCTTGCTTCACTGTGTGCTATGGGAAGCTCTGATGCGGGCGCGCGCTGATGCGCCCGCATCAGAGCTTCCCGGGCGGATAGATCATCCGGCCAGTACTTGTACCGGCCGTGATGATCCGGGCTGGGACCGGCCGTTCCGTGACCCGGCCGGGGTCACGGAACGGCCGGATGTTCACGTAATGTGAACATAGCCTAAGGGTACGATACATTACCTCTCTCCTTGCTGCACAGGGTCCCGGCGTCCTGCTCTCCCGCCCAGCCCAGCCCTATCAGTTTCCGCTGCGAGTCGGTACGTGTGAACGTACCCTAAATGTTTTTAAATGGTTTAACGATTTTCGTTACTTTTATGCTTATGCTGTGGTGTGGTTTTCTTTTTTATTTCTTCTACTTACCTGGATTGTTTCTTCAGCACATGTAGCCCCCAATATATACTATATCACTGAAGCTGGTGCCCTCCCTAAACATTTTTCTGTCACCTTCAGAATCAAATCTGGCCGCATCACTGAGAGAAGGGGATGTCGATACACTGGAAGCACCGGGCCAACCTCCAGTGCACTGAGTGGCTCTATTTGCATCAAGAAACCAGTGCAGATGGAGGGAACCGGATGACAACTTGAAAAACGGATGTTGTCACCGGGATCTACATGTTGTGGTCCATTCGCTTTAAAAAAACATTGTTGTTTGGTTTCTGTAGGCTCAACAGGGATCCATATACCTCCCTAATCTCAGGCAAGCTTCATATCAATTTTTTCACTTATTTATTTTTTTATGCAGTCACTTTGGATTTTCTGTTGGATTTTACAAATTCAATTGTTACTTCATGGATTTGTCTTCTATCTACAGTCATCATATAGGGCAGACCCAGACAAGCAGCCTGCTAACCGTTTCTGCCCGGCCCATGTTCCCCTTTCAGCCTCCCTAGAAGCTGTGGCTGTGTAGCTTTCAGGGATGCTCCGCTGCTGTTATGTTCAGCGCACTCACTGCAGGGTGAGCAGGCCGAACCTAAGGAGCAGTATAGAGCAGCAGGACCTGTCAGCGTGCTGCGCCTCTATTCATTGTCATAGGCTGGGGACACTGCATGCCCACATCGTATGAGCAGAGGGGACGTAATCTCTCCAGCAGGCAATGATATGACATCTTCCTGCCGGCTACTCTGGCCGGCTAACAGACACTGGAGCCAGAAGATGGAGGGTCCCGCTGAGTATCATGTGTTTGTTTTTTTATGCTGGGGCACAACAGGGGCATTATTAATGGGGGGGTTGTATACAGCGCATAGCAGAGGCATTATTACTATGGGTAGTGGGGTGTGCATAGAGGGCATATTACTGTGAGTGGGGGGGCTGTACATAACATGGGATCATTATCACTATGGGTGTTGGAGGGTGCACAGCAGTGGTCATTATTACTTTATGGGGGGTCATAGAGGGGGATATTATTGCTATATGGGGGATCATACATAGGGCAGAAACCTACATAACTACTCACTTTACTGCACTTGAAACTAAACACAGAATTACTACTGTATGGGACCCTATAGGTAGGAAAATGGAATAAAGTTGAAGGTAAAGTGCAGAACCTAAGATGTTTGTCTGGTTTGGAAGAGATGAATTGTAGCTGGTAAAAAATAATGGAGGCCTGGGCTGGATGCAGAGGAAAAGGGAAAGTGACACCTCAGATCAAAGAATATGTCACATTTGAGTCTGCACTACCCCCTTCCTTCCCACGGACACACACACGCTTCACTGCTACCCCCCCCCCCCTGTGCGTCTGGCCCCTTAAAAATCGTTTCAATTTCTCATGTGGCCCCATGGGAAAATTAATTACCCACCCCTGATATAGAGTCGCCGTATCCATAGTCTTGCAAATGACATGAAGTCTGGATTTAATCCACCATCTTTCTTGTGTACCAACTTGTCATTTTGCCACTTATTACACAGACTGGTTGGGTAATGTTATCCAAACCCCAATGCTCGACTTTTGATTCCATGTGGCTGCAAAAGTTGGATGCCGCCCTAGGGCTGCAAGGAAAATATGGATACATGGAACATTTGAAGATATGCTCAACACTAATGAGCTATCTATCTATCTATCTATCTATCTATCTATCTATCTATCTATCATCTATCTATCTATCTATCTTTCTTTTAAGAATATTTAGCATTTTCTCATCCCACTTATTTCGCATACTACAAACAAAAAGGATCCATGCACATCAGTTCCTATCCTCCTAGGGACTTACTATAGGGTTGTGTGCCTTTGTCCTTATTTCCTTATTGAGATTTATTATAAAACTTTCGATAAAATATTGAAGGAAAAATATTCATATATTCAAAAATACTATATCCTATAGTAGCTCAATAATATGGCATTCACCGAGTACTTAAAGCATACAGACTTGGCAATCATAATCGGGATGAAGAAGAACCCAATAGATATAATTAAGGCTCTATGCAAAGTGGTCCTTTGGCACCTCAGATGATATCCTATCTATAACCTGTCTCCTCTGCTCTGTCACTTACCTATTCCTAAATGTTATATCAAATATTACTTTTAAGCATTTAAAGCCATTAGTTCCTACCAGAAGGGCTAGCAATTTCAACCCTCCATGCAGATAATTATTCCTTTCCTTGCTAATTAACAATCATGATTATTATTTTTTCTCATTTTCCCCCCTCTATCCGCTCTATGCACACAGAGCCCTTCATATAATAGAAATATGACATGTTCAAATTGGTCACTGAGAATGTAACAATCAGTACAATAAAAATGATTGTTAAATTAGAATTGCAGAACCACATGCTAGCACAGTATATATTTTTTTTTTTGTTAAATCCACAATGTAACATTAAGAACAAGTTGAAAATAATGACCATTTTTTTTAATGATGAATAAAGCCGAAAGATTTATAAAATAGACTTCAAAAGCCATTTTGTTAGGAACAGTCTAAGAACTATTTTCTATCCGCTGAATCTAATTAAAGAAGCATAATAGCTATACTTGGGGTATTGATCATTTTACACATGGTGCTCAGTCATTCAGTGCAGAAATCTAAGGTCACTTATTATGAATGACAAGAAAAGGGCTGCTGTAAATGAAAGCTTGCTTAAAGATAATTTCTCTAAAGATATATATAAAATGTGTAAAATATATTGAATTAAATGGTTGACGTCAGTAATGCACTTTACAGCACAGAATTTATATATTTTTAATTTTGCAGCTTTTTTTTGGCTAGAACTATAATTAGATATAATGCCAACTAGAGTATATTGAAAAGCTATAAGGTCTCACAGATGTGTGCCATTGATAATATTCACATGTACCTAAAGCTGTTCCATAAATGTATGAAATAATAGCTCCATATGAACAAGTACTCTTTAGAATCTAGGCAATGTTCCCGCTAGGTAAAAATTACGGCCGTTTTTCTTGGATGGCCATCATTTACCGTCAAATAACAGCCGTTATTCTATAACAATGGCCGCTATTATACTTATAATGGCAGTTGCTTGCTGTTAGATGACGACTGTCCAACAAAAACAGCTGTTATTTTGACGGTGTGAACATAGCCTTATAATGCTATATGGGGAATGCCTAATTCCTTGACAATTACATGGCAGATTAAGTTCAAATGTTTAAAAAATGTAGGTTTTTTTATGTTTCCTTTTTGTTGACTTGTCAGTAATTAATAATTATAGACCGATAATTATTATATTTTCTCTGTTTTTAACATGATCATGAATATATTGTAAAGCCTATATATATATATATATATATATATATATATATATATCTAGGCTGGGTTCACAAATAATATTTTGGGCCATATTTTAAGCCACATCATGGTCAGTAGTTACCAAAACCAGGAGTGAGTATAAAGCACAGAAGAAAGTGAAGCATTTCCACTACAGCTTTTCTATTTTGGTAAAACTACTGACCCACGAGGCCCAACATTCTGGGTGTGAACTGATATTTTTATTTATATGTAAACCAAAATGTGAAAAAAATCCTATTAGTTTATCATGTATTCATTGTCTCCCCAGATTTTGCTTTGGACTTAACTTAAACATATTTAGCACTTTCTTATTCTATTTATTTCAAAATTTCCTGATATCACCATGAAACCAATACATCAATACATTCTGTAGAACAATACACAAAAACAATTAGCAATAATCATCAGTTTGCATCCCCATTAGGACTAACAATGTCATTGGCAAGCAATAAATAATAGGGCAGCAATCACAGAAATATAATTGTCCTTGTGCATTGATTCTGTTTACGTAAAAAAACAAACAATAGAGTTAGCACCAAGTCAATCCTGATGGAAGACTCCACAGTAAGAACCCAAGAGAAAGAGTTAAGTTCTCTATCTACAGTGAACGGTCTAGCAAATAAAAACATTTTATGGACTAAGGAATGAGAGTCGGTGGATGAAGAAGTAGCGAATTGGAAAGTATTGTAAATGGCAACAACTAGAAATATTTTGACTCATCCCCAATCCAACTATGTCTCCTTTATCTTTCTTTAGAATGCTTTTAACTAATAAGACGCTTACTCCTTTTGACCATACAAAGCTGTAGACTCCACATATTCAGGTCACACATAGAATGGTGCTGTATTCTTCCCCACACTCTAACATTAACAAAGGTTTTCTCAGTTGAAAGAGGTTCTGAATGATTTGAGCACAGTGGGAGATCACCATTAAGCGCTATTGGGAAGCAATTTGGAATCAGCAAATCAACTAAGTATTTTCAGCTCTATCTTCTATGCTTTTGAATGGCTTATTTACTTTCTAACTAGCCTGCGTGCAGTTTTCCTGATAACGGTACAGCATATCCAGGACGAGGTTACTGTAATGCGCCATTAGTTGCTGGTTTGAGTTCTTTTCAGTGGCAAGCCTTTGAGTTTTCTTTTTCTATACAGCTCTTATTCTGAAACCACAATTGTCCAAATTGTCTTCTAAAATGATGGGTTAACTGTCTGCATGGGCAACCGTATAAAAGAAACCCCTTAGAATTGAAATAAACAGCGATGGATTGGGTGTTAGCCACTCAGCCAATTACAGAAAGGTCAGCTCGCTTTGATCTCGAGTCTAATTTGCCCAGTAGCACCAATCGTGGCAATATGCGGATGTAAAATTGCATTGCAACAGTAAAGAAAAAAAAAAAAGAAAGAAAAGATGCTATAGAATATTGTAAAGGATGTTCATTCATCGGTTTACTAATAGTCTTACTGGTTCAAAACTTGCGATCATTTATGAATAAAGTTGGGTCAAACAGCAAATATGTCATTATAATCACATTATTGGCTAAAGAGGGTTTCCAAAAATGTTCTTGAGTGGTAGAATTATAATCAGCAAATCTACAGCACAAATAAGAAAATTTCACCAAGTGTTTCTTTGCTGATATGACATGGGTAGGTAATGTGGAGCACTAATGCATTCACCATAGGAAGCTGCCCAGTGTGAGACATTTCTTAAATTCCACGTCCTTTATATCTATTAAATCATAGTTTGGTCAGGCCTGCCCGGAGCTGCATAATAGTTATTCTAATGCTATAAAATCATGTTTTGGAATATTATATTTCTATTAAATCTGTTTCCCAGAAATAGCCTGTAGTATGTTATTAAAATAGTACCAAAGGCTCTGACATCTACTGAAACAAATGTAGTTCTCGTTGAAGAAAATACTTTTAATTTGAAAAGTCATATCCACTACATCCATGTTCTATATTATGTCCCATGAATGTACCATGTAGTATAAAAAGAGCACAATTTTATTCTGTATTTACTGTGATTTAATTTGCTTTAACTTTGCTTCAGTATTAATATAAATTATTTGATATGTAACAGGAGCTTGCCTGCACCTCATAGTGAAGCTTTTGTTTCAATCTACATGTCAGAATGTTTTATGGAGTTACACGAAGAGAACCCATGACCTTTATTATCTTAAATCGAATGTACTACTAGTACTGTACATTGTTTTTTACATGAACAAACCGGCACAGGGATGTCAGTGGCACGGTCCTTTTTTTTGAACTGTTGCCCGATTCCTGTGCACACCGCTGGTCTATTACCGAGCACCCGCCTGGCATGAAGCACTGGAGGCAGGCCCACCGGCCCCCAGTGTGATGATCTCCTCTCTGTGACACAGCAGCATTGATTCTAACGGAGCTGCGTCACAGAAGGGAGTTGTTTCGTCACACTGGGGGCCTGCAGGCCATGCCCAGCCTGTGCTCGATAATAGGCCGGCACTGTGCACGGGAATCGGGTAGCATTTTAAAAAAAGGACCACACCACGTGCCGGCACCAGTCTGTTGTAAAAGACAAGGTGCCAGGGCAGCAATTCCAAGAATTAGGTTCAGTGAACTACGTTGATAGCTAGCGATTTTTTTTTATAAAATGGTCAACAAATGGTGTGTGGGTGTTCTTATTTAAATATATATATATATTACTACTGTCTTTTTTTTATTACTCACTTGACAATCTTAGTGGTGCAAGCCATCTGAAGGACAGTGGCACTTAGTAAGCTGGCGCTTAATGTTAGTCTGTAAAATCGCTATCACTAACCCCCATATTATTACCCCAGTACCCACAGCCACAGGGGAAGTGGGGAAAAATTGCGCTCTGGGTCTGAGGAGGTAGCAGACTGGTATTATTAGGCTGGGAGGTGCCAAAATAAATGACCCTTCCCGTCCCGGGAACTACTGCTGCTATTTTACCTGGCTGGTTATGGTATAGAGGTGGGTTCTTCTTACATCCCCCCCTATAAGATAAACAGTATGGGTCCTTATTAGAAGTAGGACACCATACTGTTTAGTTAAAAAAAAAAGAATGTAGAATACCCTATGTTTCAAAACCAGTTAGGTAAAATAAATGAACAGCAGCAGCCTAGTGTTACTAGGAAGGAAAGAGCCATTTATTTTGTCCCCTCCCAGCCTAATTACCAGTCTGCTACAGCCTCAAACCAGTACCCCTGTGGCGATGGGCACTGGGGTAATAATTCAGGGGTTAGGGATAGCCTTTTTTAAAGGTAAGCTCTAAACCCCAGCTTAGTAATCAATGCTATCTATCAGGCGGTTTCCACTACTAAGCCAGTAAAAAGAGCTAAAAAAAAAAAGAGGACAGTCATAGTTTTTATTGAAATAACAACCCCAACACCACTTGACCATTTTATTAATTTAATAAAAGATCCACTGACCATGGAACATAGTCCATACCAGTACCAGTGCTTTTCCCTGATGCACTAGCAGCTGTGGCTAGCACCTGCAATGGTGAACTCCAGGAGGGACCTGGACATGAAAATCCAAGTCCTGCCTGCAGTTTTCACCATATGCTAGTCATGATGGCTAATACAGCTGGGAAGAGCATCCAGAAAGTTCTAAAAGGCTAGAGATCAAGACGAAGGTTACTAAATGTGCGTTAGGGTGGTGGCGTTCTGGAGGAAACCTACAAATTACTGATTGTAAGTAATATCTGACTTAATCCCAAACCAGAATGGGGTACAATATTCAGTTAGAACGCCATTGGGTCCAATGAAGATTGACAATAATACCTTTCTGCATTTGCACGATATATGGGTTACTATTTGGACCTTTTTGATAATATATATATATATATATATATATATATATATATACAGTATGTGTATATATACTATATATATATATATATATATATATATATATATATATATAGTTGTATACATATAGGGGGAGATTTATCAACCTGGTGTAAAGTAGAACAGCCTTAGTTGCCCCTAGCAACCAATCAGATTCCACCTCTCATTCCTCATAGATTCTTTGAAAAAATCTAATTGGTTGCTAGGGGCAACTAAGACAATTCTACTTTACACCACTTTCATAAATCTCCCCCATAAATCTTTAGTGTGTACTAATAAAGAGCATTTTTGGTGAGACTTTAGTCATAAAATGTAGATATATACAGTTGTAGTTGTATCCTCCGGGACTGCCACTGTCTTTTTAATGCAAATTTCTCCTTTTTAAATAATTTGTTCAATAAAGATATATTTCGCTATGAAAACTCAGCATGTTGTTTTTTTGTGAAGCTGTTATTTTATATATACGGTCCTTATTGTAAAATAATGGCTGTTATTTGTCTTCAAAAAGAAGGCTGTCAAATTGCCAAAATGACATTGGGGGGGATTTATCAAACTGGTGTAAAGTAGAATTGTAGAATCAAATTCCACCTTCCATTTTTCAAAGAATATGGGAGGAATGAAAGCTGGAATCTGATTTGTTGCTAGGGACAACTAAGACAATTCGATAAATCTCCCCCTTTGTGTTAACATAGCCAAAAAGTCCATCAATATCAAAGAGCACTGCTGCCAAGGGCTTATGTAAATGGTTATATAACTTATATATTTATGGGTGCTGTAACAACTGGTAATAAATCACATATATATTATTTAAAAGTTATTTATTGGTTACCCTGTTCTACAAAAACCCAGCACAGTTTGTCTCTTTCACTCTATACTAACACCCCTAGGTCCACATACTTTTGAATGGCAGGCGTCTGCCTGTACTGTCAGCTTTCCCCAGTCCGGCACTTGCACTTGTGATGTCACATCACATGTACTCGGATCTCTTCTCCCATAAGCCTTAAATTATCATATGCGCTTGCACGCTTTTCTCAGCACAGGTCTTGAGTAGAAGCAGCTGGAAGAACACGCTCAGCTCATGGGCTCTCCTTCCTGCTTCTCTCAGCGCCTCTTGTGATGACCTGTGCAGGTTAAAGCATGGAAGCCCAATCACAGTTTGAGGCTACCGGGAGAGGGTTGCCTGACAGTGTAAGGTTTTAGATGCATACTGGTAGGCCTGGGGGTGTTAGTGTAGATTGAAGGGGTCAGACTGTGCTGGGCTTTTGCAGTGCAGGGGAACACCCCATGGGCTTTGTCCCCTAGTTTGCATATCACTTCTAATGCCTTCTAATGTTTACAATCTTGGTGCAGAAGAACTGGATTTCAATGTGTGGCTTCAGTGGACTCATGGCAAGAAGCCCTATTGCCTTTAGTTTAGGCATCAGAAAGCTGCTGAAAGGTCTACTTTAAGGCTGGTGGTCGGATTTCCTGTACTGATTGCCATGCTGTTGAATAATGTGCAAGGGTTTTATGGCTGTACCATATAGCTTGGTATAAGCCTGTAAAAGGCACAGGGGCCTAAAGGAGATAGTTGCAGAGAAGAGCTACAGGGTGACTACGTGTGAGACATAAACTTACTGGACCATAGTTAGCTGTTATGATACGGTATGCAGCCACTAGCCTATTCTAAGAACATAACTAGACTGTGCCACGTTTGAGTCCTGCTACTTATGTAACGCTATGTAAATACTAGCTGTTTGAGCTTTCTGTAGTTTAGTATGGCTTGTAGAAAGTTCAGCCGTTTTCTGTAGCAAAGGTGCAAATACTTGTTAGGATCATGTCAGAATGTTCATCCAATGTGCTTTTATTTTTGCATGTATTCAGATTGAATTTGCAATATCTCCTAAGGTAGCATAAAGAAATAAGCCATAGGAAAGCAAGCAAAGTCAAGAAACATAGCCCCAAGCCAGGCCCGCATCAGCGGGTCGGACTGAGAGAGCCAGCCATTGATAGTAGAGGCCACAAAAGGAGACGCTAATGATCAGTGGGGGGGATTTCCGTAAGCACCAATGCAAGCAAGGTGCTATCACCAAGTTAAAGCGAATGTACCATCAGGTACATTTCTATTTACATGAATGGATTGGTGCTGGTGCAGGGAAGCGGTCCTTATTTTGAACTTCGGTCTGGTCGCTGGTGTTTTCCCAAGCACCGGCCCAGCCTGAAGCACTGGAGGCAGGCAGGCCCGCCCTCCCGCCCCCAATGTAATGAAACACCCTCCCTCTATGACGTAGCTCCATTAGAACCATGGAGCTGTATCTTAGAGGGGAGGGGAGATCATCACACTGGGGGCCAGCGGGCATGCCTCCAGTGCTTCATGCTTGGCTGGTGCTCGGGAATAGACTGGCACTGTGCGCTGGGACTGGGACACGAGTCAAGAAAAAGACTGCAGCACCACCATCCCCATGCTGGTGCCGGTCTATTCATATAAAAAACTTTAAGCGTTGTACCTGATAGTATATTCGCTTTAAAGGGGTAGTGCAGTGCTAAGCAATTATTCACAAAATAATAAGTTATACAACTTTTTAATATATGTTATGTATGTGAATGGCCCCCTTCCCCATGTTCCCCCCCACCCACGCTAAACCCGGAAGTGTGGTGCATTATACTCACCTGATTCGTGTAGACCCCCGGCCGCCATCTTGTGACAATGATGTAATCTTCTGGAGGCCGGCCGCACTGCTGCAGCCGTCCCTCATGCCGGCCCCCCTCTGCTGCGTCATCAGCTGCTCAGCCGCGATTGGCTGAGCTTAGTTATGCTCAGCCAATAGCAGCTGAGCAGCTGATGATGCGGCAGAGGGGGGCCGGCATGAAAGAGGGTTTGGTGCGGTCCGGCCGGCCTCCCAAAGACAACGTCATTGTCCCCAAGAGGGCGGCCGGGGTCGACACGAACCAGGTATGTATAGTGCACTGGGATAAAGGAATCAGCTCTCCCTTTGCATGTTCACTGTGTGCTGCCAAATAATCCCCAGGATAGGAGCACGTGTACGATATCGCGGGCCGTTACCCGAACTGGATTCCAAAGAAAAAATAGTAGTTCACAGCTCCATAAAACTTCCAAACTTTATTCAGGATGCATCTTAAAATACTTGAACAAATAGGTAAAAACACAGCAGCGCCGACGCGTTGCGAGGTACAACCTCTTAATCATGGCCATGATTAAGAGGTTGTACCTCGCAACACGTCGGCGCTGCTGTGTTTTTACCTATTTGTTCAAGTATTTTAAGATGCATCCTGAATAAAGTTTGGAAGTTTTATGGAGCTGTGAACTACTATTTTTTCTCTGGAATGTATAGTGCACTACACTTCCGGGGGTGGGGGGGTCATGGTGGAAGGGGGCCATTCACTAACATAACATACATTACAAAGTTGTATAACTTTGTAATGTGTGTTATTTAGTGAATAATTTTCTAACGCCGCACTACCTCTTTAAGCTCTGTTTATGTGGTAATAAATGTTCCTGGATTCAAGCTGCAGGTATTATTCATTATTCTTAGCCCTGTAAGAGCCTATCTACATACTACATGTATACTACATATATTTTATTATTTTTAATGTATACATTTTATCTATATTTTAATGTATAAAAAAGATTTATGCAGATCACCTCTATGACAATTACTAAATAATTATGACTGTGAATCTCAGTTCCACAGCTATTTTAGCAACTAATTTTTTTTTTACTTTCTATGCTGTACATACTTGCAGATTTTCATATTTTATAGTAGTGTATAAACAACTTTACATTTCTACTTGAACTCAATTAATTTATAATTTTTAGAGGAACAATAATATTCCTGTTTACATTAAATTCAAAGAAAGATATAGCTAGCTGCAGTTCCCCTACTATTACACTAGAGGGCACTTTGTACACCACCGATAAATGAAAAATTAATTTTGTAGTCTAAAGGTTTTTTAGGTTGGTGATTATTTACTTTAATTGACATTGTGCGAAGCGCTATGTTCACACACAGTTTTTAGAAGGCCTTAAACACTAAAGCAGTAGTAATTTTCTGGACATAAAAAAATTTACATTCTTATTTGTATGTAATAAGACCATTTTTGGGCATTTTCTGATGCATTGTTTGATGCATTTTGGTGCATTTTTGCAAATAAACATGTAAAATCAGCTAAACATATACATTAATTATAAGTAAAACCCCTGTTAATGGTGCCGAAAATCACTAAGAATACTCCATAAAACAAAATGTGCATAAAACACCACAAAAAAAATTAATTCAAAATTAGATGCACGTTTTGTTTGTAAATACAATTGTAATGCCCTAGTAGGTGTAGACCTGCTATTCTACCCAGTCGGTTTGATTTTGGGTCATATTTTAGAGCAGAGTCTAGGTAAAGTACACTCGTTTTTTAACCTTTAGAGCAGCGTTTCTGACACTCTTCTGGAGCTTCACCCAGCATATAAAAGATGTTACTCAATTTCCCCTTTACTTGTTTCCTAATCTCTGTATGACATTAAATAAGTACAAAATGAGTCAATAATGTATCTAAACCAGTGATTGTTGCAGTTTTGGGAAAACTGCCTCCCCTCACCAACAATTAGGGGGCGCTTCACTGGTGAGGCCCGCCCCACAGTTTAAGAACCACTGCTCTAGAGTGTACCAGGTCACTATCCCAGAAGTGCTCCTGGGGTGGATTGTGTCACAGCTCTGGTGCCAAATACTGGCAAAACAAGCAGAGGCATCTCCAATGCTGTCAGAGACTGGTATAAGTAGGTAAGTCATGGCGAGTGACACAGGTAGCTGAGCCTGGTGCAAGCACTAGAGTCATGGTAGATGGCACAAGTTCAGCGTCAGTTGTCGAGGTCAAGCACGGAATAGTCAGCGAAGTACACAATTGTCAAGCAGGGGCAACGTCAGGAGAACAGGCACAGACCAAACATGAAGTAACAGATCAGATTGTAGAACAGCACAACTTTACTGTAGTAGAATTAGGATGGGTTCACACTACGTTTTTGCAATTGTTTTTTATCTCAGATGTAAAAAAAAAGGATGCATTTGTGTGCATCCGTTTTGATCTGTTTTTCCATTGACTTCCATAATAAATACAACTGTATTAAAAACGATCAGGACACAAAAATGACTTCGACAAAGTTTTTGTGTACGTTAAAAAAAGGATCCGTTTTGGTCCGTCTTTTTTATAATGGAAGTCAATGGAAAAACAGATCAAAACAGATGCACACAAATGCATCCGTTTTTTAATCCTTTTTTTTTTTTTTTTTTTTTAAGCAAAAAAATTAAAAAACGAATTGCAAAAACGTAGTGTGAACCCAGCCTTACACTACTGATCAGGCACAGATAAATTAATGGTCAGCAAAGCCTTTTGTAAGTAGTTCCAGGTAGGGACAGGTGCAGGACACATTAGGAATATACAAGAGGATAGGAGGAGGGAACCCGGGCCAGACGATGGGAAGTAATTGGTGCACCTAGACTTGGTAGCAGTGAATGCTGGAAGTGATAGTACCAGCTATCCGTGTTACAGTGCCCCCACATCTTATGCCTCCTCTTTTCAGGTCTGAAACAAGAAAATAATTTCTTTAGGAGGGAAGGGACATGGATATTGTGCTTAGGTATCCCACGATCTCTCTTCATGGCCATAGTTCTTCCAGTCTACTAGTAAATACCTCTTTTCACCAACTCTTTCAACATCATCAAGAGATGATATAGGACAAGATAGGGGTCAGATGTGAGGGAAAATCTCTGCCTTACCCCTTTTGTTCTTGAAGTGATAAGCTGACACCAGGTCTGTCTGAATGCGGCTTACACCTCCCCTCCCTATAGAGAAGGGGAGGACAGGAGAGGGAACTGTCGGCTGAGCGATTGTAGGTAGTGAAGTTGTATGGTCACCTTTAGATCTTTTCAGAAAATGGAAAGTTAAACTTGAACCAGGAATGCTCTGCAGCTAGGGTGGGAAATAGTTTGGCGCACTGTTTGTATGTAGGTTCATAGTCTGACCGCCAAGCTTACATAGCGAACAGCCCAAGCAAGTTCCTCAATAGAAATCACTTTGGCATTCTCAGAAAGACACTTTTCATTGTGTAACTCAAAATGAATTAGGCACTGATTGAGGAAACCTCTGCAGCTTTTAGGATCACCATTGTAGTAAGGGGACATTGAAAACTGAGCACCAGAGATGACTCCAGAGAAACTAAGAGCAACCAGCTGTAGTTAAAATGACACTGGAGATGGTGGGACCTGTGGTGCGTCAGGTGCAGCTAGAGACATAGCTGTACTGGTCTCACAGTGCGGCTTTTAATTTGCAGCCTGTGGGGTTTGCAGCCTGTTCAAACTTTAACATCCCAATGGATGTGGACCCAGTGTGCTATGCAGTTGACTATGGGCCAAACCCTGGAATGGAGTCTAGGTAGGTTTTCTCTAGGTTCTTGAACTTTATTCTATTGCAGGATGTGTAAGCTGGGCTTAGCTGCTAGAAGGTAACACATTGCTACTTAAGGAGAGGATAATGGCTGGCCAGGCAGACCACCCGTCAGTGTTAGCTATAAGCATACTTTTCAGCTTTAAAATACACAGTATAAATATTGCCTGAGGCTATGTTCACATGGCGTGTGAGACCGGCCGTTTCGTGACCCCGTGTGATCTTTCCAGCCGCAGAGCTCTGATGCGGGCACATCAGTGCACTCCCTCATCAAAGCTTCCCATAGCCCACAGTGAAGCAAGCGGCTGGAGCCGCTTGCTTCACTGTGTGCACTGACAGGTCTTTCAGTGAATTCCGGCCGCAGAAAACTGACAGGTCAGTTTTTTCCGGCGCAGCATGAAATCCCGGCCGAAGCGCATATGATGTGTGTATGCTCCGGCCAGGATCCCATTGAAAATAAGGCTATGTTCCACCCTCAAAACTACGGCCGTAGTTTTATGTAGTGTGAACATAGCCTTACACTGGATAGGTAGATGGCCTGCAAAATAAGCTCTTACAGGCAGGGACTTCTTGTTTCTTTGTGAATTTGTTTTGATTACGTCTTATTGTTATTGATGCTTCCCCACGCATCCACTGCCTGTTGTTAGGGGAATTACATCTCTAGAGGAGACCAAGACAGAATACCGGAAGTAGAGGCAGAGCCTATACAGTGCAGGGTGGGATCCCAACATTACACTGTCTGAAACAATGTCACTTCCCCAGTAACAACACCCCCTTCCCCAGTAACATTGCCCCCTCCCCAGTAACAATGTCCTCTGTAGCCATTAATAATGCCCCCTTCCCCAGTAACAATGCCCCTGCCTAATAATAATGCCCCCTGTAACTAGATATGGCCCTGTAGTTAGATGCAGGGCTTCAGGTATGGTATGTACAGATACAGTAAAGTCCCCTGAAGATAGATATGTCTAAAATGAAAAATACACAGTGCCAGAACTGCAGCTTTTGTCACCTCGCCCTCCAAAATACATAGATTAAAAAATAATCAAAAAGTCACAAATACAGCAAAGCTACTAACTACTAACCACCATAACCACTGCTCCATAGACAGAAAAATAAAGCAAAAATGTTTTTTAGTAAATGTATTTGTTAATAATAAAGTGGTAAAACAACAAAAACTATTTATATAAAAAAAAAATCTCCTAAAAATTGACATCATGTCTGTTCAAAACCTGGTTAAGATGGACCCAAGACCAAGACATAGCGGATGTTATCCTGTCTGTATGGGAACGAGTTAGGAGGTGTGTCATAAATGAGCGGTGGCGAGAAACGTATTTTAAAGTAGCACATGGGGCCATTTATGAATCTAAAGTCCCCCCCCCCCCCCTTGTTCCCAGACAGAATAACCTCCTGCCCAAAATGTCAAACTCCCCTTACTAATTTATGGCATGGAGTGTGGAACTGCCATTAAACGGCTCAGTTTTGGCAGGATGTCATAATGTAGATCTATACTCATTGGAAGGTTAGCTTAGCTATGACTCCCCAAACAATCCTTTTTCATCAGCAACGACCGCGTCCCACCACAACTGGTTAGTTTAGTTTTATTAGTGGCACTTTAGTTTTTATTTCACAATTGGCTATCTGACTCACCCCCTGACATCTCAAGGGTAGTAGCTCAATTAAATAATTTTTGGAGGGTAGATCAAATAAACACCGAAAGACAGAAGAAAAAGAGTGAAAAAAAGGTTCTTCCAAGTGGAGGACCTTTCTCACTACGACCATCAAGCTATAATGAAGATAACTGTCCCTTTTCGCCTCAAAGAGTGGTATTGCAAGGCAGGTTTAGCCAATTCCCTGGGAGCCCTTAGACTCCCTTGAGTGATCCAGGTTTGAATGTCCACAATTTTTACATACTATAGGTTACTTACTACTTGTGTTGATTCACATTCCGGGTCCATAATCCAAGAACTTCCCAAGAATGACCTAAAGGACTTACCTCTCGACAGATGAGGAAGGACTCTTGGCCATGTGCTCTATGCTAACTATTGCTTAGATATAGTTTTATGATGTACCTTATTTACATGTACAAAATTCCATAACTCTCCACTCCCTCCCTTTTTTTGTATTGTAAAGTTTATTTGTTTATTTGAAAAATGCTAATAAAATTTATAAAAAGTTAAAGTTAAAGTTGCTATTATTGCATTTCTCTTCCCATTTCACTCTACAAATATATATATTTTTTTTCGTAATACATTAGTTGCTAGAATAAAAAAGGTGTCAGTAACCCCTTGGTAACAAAAGTATATTGTTATTACGGCAAACGCCATAAATATTTTGAGGCCTTGTACTTTGCATAAATTGCTCGTGTTTTGGCCATTCAACATAAAAGATGTTGTGGGGAACATACAGTGGTATTGGGCAGGACATGATTGTGGCAGCATTATGCTGTGGTGGCAGTGAGACAGATCAGGATTAAAGGAGAAGTCCAGCTAATTTTTATTTCTTTTTGGCAGCTGGCAGGGGCAGGAGGAAACATGGAATCCTAACTTACCTCTCCCCATGCCTGGTCTGCGCTGCTACACTGGCTGCGGGACACCAGCCGGAAGGCATTTTCCCCAAGTCCTGATGATGTCATGATGAGAGGAAAATGCCTTCCCGGCTGATGGATTGCACGCTTAGCCAATCAGTGACTGCAGCGGTGTCCCGCCCCAGTCACTGATTGGCTAAGCCGGCAGTCAATCAACTGGGTTGTGATGTTGGCTGAGAGACAATCCCAGAGAGGCACAGGGAGAAGTGCCTTAAGACTGTTTTTTATATTCCCCCTGCCCCTGACTTTTTAAGAAAAAAAAGTTTCCTTGCCGGACATCTCTTTTAAGGGAAAGCTGAATGTGGCAAAGCACCAACTAAAATATTACATGTGAACCCAGCCTTAGAAAACTACGCTTTGGCCTCCACACACACAGTTCAATAGCTAAAATTGCCAGCATTTTTTTTGTGCCTCATGCATTTATTCTTCTGCAGATTTTCCAAAATAGTGTATGAGTACAAGCAGTGCTGATTTTTTATTTTTTGCTTCTTTACAAGTGAGTTCCCTACAGTACATGGCCAGTAAGGGTCATTTACATACTGTAATTTTTATTCCACATTTGTGCGCAATGTGGCTTGAACTCGCAGCATACTTGCAATCACCAGGGAAATTCATGCTGTTATTGCTCTGATACTGAATCCAAAGCAAAGAATTGATCATAAATGGAGGATATGTGAAAAAGAAAGACCAAGGCTATATTACCAGATTTGCCTTAGGCTTCTCCCCTTTTTAAATCCATTCCGGGCTTTGTGTTGAATAATTGCAATTAAAAACCTGAACGTGCGAACACAGCCTTTGTGGTGTACAAAAATATGAATAAATAATAGAAAAGTATCTGACTTTAGTTGAAAATATATTACAACCATCTGCTAAAATGCTGGATGAGTCATTAGTACCAGCTGATAAAGTGATACAAAGCTATGTAAATACCAAGCCTAAAAATACCAGGTCTGTGTATCAAGTAATAATATAGAAGGAGTTAAGATAATAGTAACCTTTACAGATCAGAGAACAGAAACTTCTTAGAGAAATCAGTCTGGAAATGTTAATGAGTGTTAAAAGCTGCCTACTCTTGCTTTAATACATTATTGTGGCGGTGGACACAGTATGTGGGTCCTTTACTGTTTGAACAGCTACAGTAGTTTATCAATAGTGAAGATTCATCATAAAGGTTCCTTACTGTTAGGGTCCTATTAGATGGGCCGATGACGGCCCGATCAATATTCTAAACAAGTGCCGATCTCCTAGATCGGCGCTCTTTTACCGAACCTATCACAAAGTTCGATAATCGTTTAGCCAGGGCATACACGGAAGTCAGTAGCAATGTCCGATCTTTTCCTGCCCTCAGCTCGCTTCCCGGCAGGCTGCATCTTCAGAGCGGTAATGTATAACAGTGTATTAAATCGTTAGATACTGGTCGCGATTTGCTGTTACACATAGAGATGCACAGTCAGTGGCCGATGATTTTAGGTTCAGACCTAAAGACACGAATGGTGATCGTTGTCATCGGCTGAACGTTGTCCCTATTATACGGAGCGATAATCGGCCTGATTCGCCCGATTATCGCTCTTTGTTATAGGGCCATTACTGTATTCCCAATCTCTCATCTAGTGGACTCCATCCATTAGTAATTAGTCTTGATTTTCTGTGATTTAGGCCTAAATGACGCCAAACCATGGTGCATTCCGCACAGTGGGGCACATATGGGGAGGGGTATAGACTAAAATGCAATACGGTATACTAAGATGCACCAAACACAGAATCACAGCTCAGGCTACCGCAAAAGTTAAACAGCTCTAAAACTGGGAACTTGACTGTGTAATCCTGCGCCAAATGTATTAAACAGCCTTAGCTGCTGTGATAAATCTGCCCCATCTTATACTATCTAGTTTAGTTTACACTCTCTTACTTTGATATCACAATGATTAATCTGGGGCAGTGAGTAATGGCTCTTGGACAGGAGAAGGAACTTTTTAATGTGATATTGACCAGTGGTGTAGCTACCATGCTGATTTAGATTTTGAAAGTTATAACGACAGTGACACTTTAACCAAAAGCATCACACACTGTTCGTGACTCTGACTGGTGACTGGCTGCAGGAGCGCCATGCTGCAGGCCCACACTGAGAATATGTCCCTGATTGCAGTGATGGACGCTGTTCAAGATGTTCAAACTCCATACTGTCCCAAAGAGCTTTGTTCTCCCAACTTATTTAGAGGTGAGGTCAGCATCTGACACTACCACTACCACAGAATCTGGCTTCTTAGGATAGCCAACTTTGTCCCAACGTTCAGAGGCTCAGGCTGACACAGAACTTCAAGGGATTTTCAGAAGCTCTTATTAACATTCTCTCATCGTAGAGGTCCCTTTAGCAATGTGGTTTATGGCTATGTCTGTGGGCAGTGTATCTAGAGTGGTATCATCCTTTACAGCTACCTATAGATCAACAGAGTTTTCATTTGCATGCAAAGTCAGTAAAGTGGTCCCTTAACTTACAATGGCCTCAAGATACAATAATTTCAACATACAGTACAATGGTCCTTTCTGGACCATCGTAACTTGAGACCAGACTCAACGTACAACATACAATGCTATGGAAAGTCAGGATCTGCGGCACATGTGAATAACTAGATGACCGACCAATGAAATTAGCCATTGTACTGGTAAAACCCCAGTATTAGTGAAATGCATGCACTGCGATTTGGTAGGCACGTTAGGAAGGTTACATTTGACACCAATCATCGATGTAGCCAATAGCCAATGAGAGGAACACTAGTCAGTAGCCTGGTTATTGGGAGTGTAGTAGAGTCAGTGCAGTTCTCGCTTTAGTAACCCATGCTATACTCATATGGACAGACATAATTTAAAAAAACAAAACAATAAACAGTAAGAAGAAAACGTCATGTGAACATAGCCATAAAGTAAAAAAAAGCCAGAAGAAAAAGCCAAATATACCCACAAACACATGAAAAAAGCGCCATGCACTGCATGCATTTTTCTTGGGTTTTCTTTCAGGCCAGAAAAATGCCACAAACAAAAAACAAGTGTGAGGGCATCCTTAAACATCCACTTCTGCTTTTACCGTAAAAAATGCATCTCAAATTGCGATCAAACCCTGAGTGTAAGGACACCCTAAATGAATGTTGTCTGTTTTCCAGTGATGAGGGATGTGTGTAGGAGTACTTGGAGACAAGGCAGAAATCAATAAGTAGTACATGCTGGTGGATTTGGCAAGATTACAATATATAATAAACTCTGAAAATAATTAGCAATGATAGAGCGATGAAGAAGCACAGCGACTGTCAGTGCAAATGTGAAACAACAGCCCCATAGTCAGCTCCTTGGTGTTTTTTAGGGATGGTCCGAACCTGCCGAGGTTCGGGTTCGTATGAACCGGAACTCTCGGCAATGATTTCCGCTGTCTGCCCGCTCCGTGGAGAGGGTGGATACAGCGGGAGGATCGCCTGGAAAACTAGGATACAGCCATAGCCATAGGCTGTATCCCAGTTTTCTAGGCGGTCCTCACGCTGTATCCGCCCGCTGCACGGAGCGGGCAGACAGCAGAAATCTGATGCCGGGCGTTTGGGTTCATACGAACCCCAACCTCCGCAGTTTCAGACCATCCCTAATGGCAAGCTATATACTATGTGCTGAGTATGGTTATCATCAAATAAAGGGCTGACTAATGGATAGACATGCTTTTAGACCTTTTTTTTCCCCTGGTGATAGGAAGGCAAAATTAGTATATTACCAGACTAGTGCCAAACTTTAAGCCAAACCCTGTTTGTTGCATGTCTCAATAGGAGTCCTACACTGCTCCCAGTTCTGTTCCCAGTCACCACTCTCTTGCCTCTGCCTCTACAAGTAGGCAAAGCAGCAGCCAATCCAGTATGCTGAACAAGATGGAACAGTTTTATTATCTGCTGCTCCAGCCTGATGTACCTCCACAAATAGATGCCACCAGGATCGGTTGCATCTGGGCTGTGCCCTTACTCTTGCAACTACCAAGAGCCCTAACCCTATGGACCTCTGCCTTAGCAGATTGGAACAGTCCCACTTACTGTCTTTTCCAGGTGGTGTCATTCTACCAAAGTGAATAAAATCATCTTTTACAAATGTGTGTGGTGAAAGAGCGGTCTTCAAAGTGTTAACGTGCAGGCCAGCAGATGGTGCGCTATTGCTGCGCCACTTGTCGACAGGGCCTAGAGTGGTATGCTAACTTCTCCCATAGTCCCAGTAAATACTCGACAATAGAATTCAGGTAATCCCTTCCTACAGCTTGTTGGCAAAGGACATCAATCATAGAGAATCAGGGGGGGGGGGGGGGGGACTGTAATACTTTAGTTGCAGTGCCGTATACAATACTTTTCACCAAGGGAGATAGCTTGGGGGTGAGTCTGTATGGTTATTCCCCTTTAATTATAAGTACCTCTGCTATACACAGGCTAGCTAAAGAATTAGGGACAATTTGCAGATACAGGATATGCAGGATAAAGTCTCTGACTTGGAGTACTTATGTAGGAAGACATGACAGCATAGAGGGAAAGGGCAACTACACGAGGGGCACAGTCTAGAAAGTTCTCTCGTCGAATTTGACCTTGCTTTCACATGATATCCATGAAAATCCTGCAGGAGCACTTGCCACAAACTTGTAAGCTGGACGGAGCTGACCTTGGAGTTAACCAGAAACAGGACTCATGACTGCAAGGGGGCCCCCAAAAAAGCAATTTCTCTAACACCTAACTGGGGTTGAGTAGTACCTCTGCGGTCTGTTTTAGCCCTTTTCTTAGTATCAGGTGGTGTCATCTAGTCACTGTGGCAGTCATGCTAGTGGTCATGGTAATCCAGAATTTATAATTATATTGGTGATATTGAGCTGTATGTAGTGGTTTTCAATGATTAACAGTATGGTGGTATTATTTAGTCACTGCAGGTTTCCTAGTGTTGAGGTATTATTTTATTTTTGTAAAATCCTACACATGCCCCTAGTGATCTGAATGCACTGAATGCACTACCACTGTCTAACATTTACTGATCAGGTGGTGGGCAGTGGGGGCGTAATACCTTGCTTTGCCCATAGTACTGGCAAGCCACACTACACCACTGGTGTGAAACACTAGTCATAGCAGATCTATCCCTATGTTTGTATTTATAATATAAAACTGGCATAAAAACTGCACCTAAATTGGCCCTAGTAGCTAAAAGGGGTAGTCCCATCAAGTTAAATATTTTCGTATATACACTCATTTAGTAAACTTGCTTTCTTACTCTGATATGCTGCTCTTTCCCTCTCATTGTTGACAGCTTGTTGTCTAGGTTGTTGCTCTAAAAGACACTGAGCTGTCAACAATGGAATAGAAAGAGCAGCAGAGGAGGGAGGAGTTCAATGTATTTGCAAAAATATTTAACTTGGCAAGCCCTACTGGTTTAAATATGTTAGTTAAAATAGGAATACACCTTTGCCATTATCTCTAAATGACATGATGCATAGTGATCGCAGTGTTTAAGGTCAGTGACAGGATAAGCACCTGTCACTGACTGATCGGGACCATTTACCTCCGTCCTGTGTGATCGGTGATCAGTGCATAAAGTCTGCTCTCAGACAGACTCTATGCAAAGATTGCCGATAGTAATGATCAATGCCATGGCAAATTAAAAAAAATAAAAAAAGTTTTAAAGCATTTTAATTTTTTTTTTTATAAAATAAAGACTTAATAAACATTTCAATTACCTCCTTTCTCATTTCACAAATAAAAATATAAAAAGTAGTCATATTATACATCGCAGCATGGAAAATTGTCCGTTCTATTAAAATATAACAATATTGTTCCCACACGGTGAACAGCATAAACGAAAAAAACACCAGGATTGCTGATTTATTTATTTTTTATATCAGGAAAAATTTATAATAAGCAATTAAAATGTTTCTTTTACCCCAATATGATAATAAAAGTGTTATGGCTCTTAGAAGGCAGGGGGGACACCCACACATTGCATTAATTTGACCTAGACATCTGTGCATCAATGACCTTTGATCATGAAGGGGTTAAATGCCCTTTAAATGAAGACTGGATTCTTAATTGAGATGTCGGTTTGTTTTTTTTATGGAATTTTGACTTGCACAAAAATGAAATGTATGAACAGACCCTCATATAGTAAAAATCCTTAAGGGTACAAACCCACACACCGTATACACAGCAGATACGCAGCAAAAACGCAGCAGATTTGAAGCAGATTTGGTGGTGCAGATTTGATGCTGTGTTCAGTTATTTAGATCTAATCTGCTGCGTATTTGCTGCGTGTTTGTTGCGTATTTGCTGCGTATCGCAGCAGTAAATAATCTGCGTATACGGTGTGTGGGTTTGTACCCTAAATCTCAGTGATTTTACTGTTTTATTTTTCAATACCATATGAAATCTGAGCGTCGTGCCATCAGTTTGTACACCAGCCAGGCTCGCTAGACTTGTCCTCTTCTTGGGATGCATAATGATTCATTGAAAACTGTACTGGGATGACACTATCCAACCAAAAGGCAAGATGCAAATGAGGCCAGTGCTTTCAGCGCCGTGTGCTTTACTGCTGCCTGGTTGTTATAGTGATAAACCGAGGGCCTGTGCATCACCGCCTCTACTTATAAGATTTAAACAACAATGTTCTCTTCCTCCCGGGAATAAAGCAGGAAGCTCGGAAAAATATCCTCTGCACTGAATCCCCGGGAGAAGTTCCACATTGTGGAGGGAGCTGCACGAAGCCTCTTCTGGCCATGCCAGTTCTCAGCCTTGATGCTGAGTCAGAAACAGGTATCCCAAAATCCCTTTGTGGTGATCTTCCCCTAGAAACCATGGAAGAATTGGAGCATACTTGTCCCCAGCCACGCTCGGTAAGTGAGGAGCAATGTTACTGTACGTGTAACCAAAGGATTTGGGAGCAAAGGCTCTTTATGTAAACAACTTAGATGCAGACTAATCCATCTGTGCTGTGTGCCTTGTACTGGGGCTGCAGTAAGGCAAGTTGCATTACAAAGCAGCATTTCTGTGCGGTGCGGAGACAGGATTCTTCTTCTCCGCCTGTCTCATTTCCTCAGGGCGGCACATTCACCACTCCTCATCATCATCAGTAACAAACTAGTCTCTATGATTGCTTTACTGTCATCACAACACAATGTAGCAATGCTGTAGCTCTAGAAATGTGGATACAATAGCCTTAAAGGGCCACTAAATGCTGAAGAATTGAGCTGATGACTGTAAAGCATAAAGGGTTACTCCAGTGAAAATATTTTTCTTTCTAATCAACCGGTTTCAGAAAGTTATATAGATTTGTAATTTACTCCTATTTAAAAATCTCAAGTCTTTTCCATACTTATCAGCTGCTGTATGCCCTGCGGAAGTGGTGTATTCTTTTCTGTCTGACCCTGTGCTCTCTGCTGACATCTCTGTCCGAGACAGGAACTGTCCAGAGCAGGAGAGGTTTTCTATAAGAATTTGCTACTGTGCTGGACAGTTCCTGTCTCGGACAGAGGTGGCAGCAGAGAGCACTGTGTCAGACTGAAAAGAAAACAACACTTCCTGTAGGACATACAGCAGCTGATAAGTACTGGAAGACTGTTTTTTTTTTTCTAAATAGAATTACAAATCTAAATAACTTTTTGAACCAGTGAATTAATAAAATATCATCCCAATCTCTTTGTAAATGTTTCTGGAGGCTTTTAGGACTGGACATATGAGATAAAGTGGGGATTGTGGGGGCAATTCTTTTTGTACACTTTTGGTATAGTATGTTTGTAAGCTGAAATGATATAGCTTTTTCTATTTCATCGTAATTGTAATCTATGAAAAGAAGTCTGGGAAAACTTTAAAATAATATTTTCCTTTGCTGAAATTTCGTATGCTTGCAATGCAAGAGTTAACTTGTCTGTGGTATAGGATGGGCCACATGATTATCACAGCAGTTGCTTTAGGCGGTGATGTGAAGTTACACAGTGGATTACTGAAGTATATTGAGATCATTCAAATATAATAATACTTTACTGGGGAGATAAAATAGGAACCATGAAGATGATTGCGCTGATCTGACTGTTAATTTAATTATAAAACACAAATAAACAAGGGTAAAAACACTATTAAAAACTATTAAAGCGACTCTGTACCCACAATATGTACCCCCCCCCCCCGCCAAAAAAAAAACCCACTTGTACCTTTAGATAGCTGCTTTTAATCCAAGATCTGTCCTGGGGTCCGTTCTGCAGGTGATGCAGTTATTGTCCTAAAAAACAACTTTTTAACTTGCAGTTTCAAGTTGCCGTGGCCTAGAGTACCCATGCCCTAGGCTTGCGACACCCCTCCGTCCCTCCTCCCCGCCCTCTTCATCATTAGGAATGCCCCTGGAACATTTTCTCCTGTTCATCACCTGTCTGAACACTGAACATGTGCTGGATCGTTAAGGCACCTGTGCAGTGTTCTGACGGGTGATGAATAGGAAAAATTATGAGGCGGGATGGAGGGGCGTTGTAATTCTAGGGCACAGACACTCTAGACCACGCCAATTTGCCACAGGGCTGCAAGTTTGAAAGTTACTTTTTAGGACAATAAGGCTGCATTCACATGTTCCACGGAACACGGACGTGGAATGCCTGTAGCGGACTCTCCCCCACCTGGGCAGCATCTGTAATTAGATGTTGAGTGCAGGGGAACTGTACAGATATGCTCCGCACCGTAATGACAGTCCCGCGCGGCTGATTCATTACAGCGCGCCGCATATCAGTACAGTTTCCCCGCTCCCAGCATCTTATCACAGATCCTGCCCGGGTGGGGAAGAGTCTGTTACAGGCATTCCACGTCCGTGTTCCGTGTGGAACACGGAACGTGTTAATGCAGCCTAACTGAATTACCTGCTGAACGGACCACAGGACAGATCTTGGATTAAAAGCAGCTATATGACGGTACAATTACACAGGACGGCTGAGAGGAGCAAACGAGCGCTGTCAGTGCTCATTTGCTCCTCCTTCCCCACTTGCTGCCGCTGCTATTACACGTGGTGGCAGCAAGCAGGGGGGGCCGCGGGGAGGAGTGATTGCTGGATCGTCCCGGCAGCCCATAGAGGATAGCGATGGTCTGCTGCCACCGTTCCTATTCCACAAGGCGACGGCAGAAGATCACTGCTATCATTGTCGTTTTGTCTTTCAACATGTTGTAAGACAAACAACAGTAATAATCAGCCGACATCATTCATGTCAGCTGATCGTTGCCTTCTATTACACGGGACGATTATCGGCCTTGACGGCTGATATCGGCTGAATACAGTCGATATTCGTTCCATTTGATAGGGCCTTAACGCCATACAAAACTATGCATGGGTCTTAGTAAATAAACTGGAAACCCTCAAAGCCATATTCCCATAATAAGCCATGGGCAGTGATAGAACTCAGTGATAAAACTCAGAAAAAATATGAAATACCAATAAAATAAAAGGTTGCATTTTTTAAAAATTTTACCCCATAAATAATTTTTGGGGGGGTTCTGTCATACAATTTATGGTGTATTGAAGCAACACTACAAAGTACACTTGTTTCATAAAAAAAAAAACAAGCACTTAAATGGCTCTGTAGATGAAGAAATAAATGCATTATGGCTCTTAGAAGGCGAGGAGGAAAATGCAAAAATGAAAATTGGCGCAGTTATTTAGGCCATTTTGGGCTGTGTTATTAAGGATTTAAAACAAAGTTATACTTACTTGTATCCAGGTGCAGTCTCCTGAAGGCAGCCTTTTTGGTCTTGTTCTTGTTGAAAAAAAAGAGGCCAAACGCAGGAAGTCTCGGTTTTTGTGTGCTCATAGACAAGGCAATCATGTGATTGATGGTCACACTCTGTACTGGCCAGGACTTCCTGCATTTGGTCTTTTTTTTTTTTTTTTTTTTTAGTAAGGCTGGGTTCACTCTACATTTTTGAAATCCGTTTTACTGTCACAGCTGGTAGAAAATCTGTGTGAGAGGCAACACTTCTCCCAGCATATGTTAGCAAAAAGTCACCGATTTTTGCGCAAACCATTCTGCCAAAACTTTCTGCCAAAGTATGCAGTATTATACACAGGGGGACATTGTAGGGCGCAGAGGAAGCATGGCCTCCTCCCACACCTTGTATATCAAGGTGAACGCCTGCAAAGCAAGAAGGGTCGTGGAGGCGGGGATTTAGGTAAGACCAGTGTACATATACGGTCTTTTAGATATTATCAAGGGGGAGATGCCCTCCCGAAGATAAAAAAAAATTATCTTAATTACTTAACCCCTTGACAACCAATGACGTACCTGGAACATTACGGTGCTGTTAAGGGGGCACAGAGAGGACTTACATTGTGTTATGTGTTAATCATAGAAGTGGTCTCTTGCTTGTATTTTGACTTAAGGGATTAGTATAGAGTTACACACACTTGGTTTGTTTTAGTTGGGATGGATGTGCAATCCACCAGCCCTATATATATATATATATATATATATATATATATATATATATATTTACAACTAAATGTATGGTGTTCTTGGATGTTGTCTAATATATTTCTACTTTTTATTATTGTTCTGTACTTATATTGTGTTATATTGTTTATAAGGGCAAGGCTTGTGACGAGGGGTCATGGCCTGGAAGGAATTGGCCCCCAATGATAGGATCAGTGGCGTAGCTACAGTGAAGGCAGGGAAGGCGACTGCTATGGGGCCCCTGCAAGAAGGGGGCCCGAGGAAGCCTGCCCTGCCTTCATGGTAGGTACCCCGCTCCCCCAGGGGTCCAGAGAGGAAGAGGGACCCCCACTGCACTGTTCAGCCCCCTCACTGTAGTGGCGGGTGAGCGGGCTGAACAGAGGAGCAGGACCTGCCAGACGGCACAGGAGAGGGATTAAGGACCTTTGGGTCACATGACCCAAAGGTCCTCAATACCTATGTGAAGATCAGGAGGAGGAGGGGGGAAGCCTGGGAGCTGTAAGTGCTGTGTATTTGTGTCAGTGAGTGTATATATGTATTTGTGGGTATATGTATATGTCAGTGTGTGTATATATGTATTTGTGTATATATTTATATGTCAGTATGTGTATGTATCTGTGGCTATATATATGTGTGTGTGTATGTCAACAATGTCTGTAGCACTGGTGTATATGTGTGTGTGTGTATGTCAGCAATGTCTGTAGCACTGGTGTATATGTGTGTGTTTGTGTATGTCAGCAATGTCTGTAGCACTGGTGTATATGTGTGTGTGTGTATGTCAGCAATGTCTGTAGCACTGGTGTATATGTGTGTGTGTGTGTGTGTGTGTGTATGTCAGCAATGTCTGTAGCACTGGTGTATATGTGTGTGTTTGTGTATGTCAGCAATGACTGTAGCACTGGTGTATATGTGTTTGTGTATGTCAGCAATGTCTGTAGCACTGGTCTATATGTGTGTGTGTGTGTGTGTGTGTGTGTGTATGTCAGCAATGTCTGTAGCATTGGTGTATATGTGTGTGTGTGTGTGTATGTCAGCAATGTCTGTAGCACTGGTGTATATGTGTGTGTTTGTGTATGTCAGCAATGTCTGTAGCACTGGTGTGTGTGTGTGTGTGTGTGTTTGTGTGTGTATGTCAGCAATGTCTGTAGCACTGTTGTATATGTGTGTGTTTGCTCCCAAAGATGTTCTGCAGCAGCTTCTATTAATGCTGGGCTCTAATAAAAGAACCCACCATTAATATCTGCTGCATTTTCTTTTATTTCTGGTTGAGTATTTCTTATTACACTGAGATGATTTCCCTGTGTACAGTCTACTCATGGTGTATACATCAGCACTAGTGTAATCACATTACAGCGTATATATGTGTGTATGTCAGTGGCGTATCTGTATATATGTTAATGGTGCCTCTGTGTGTGTATATGTGCGTCAATGTCTGTGTTTGGCGGGGGGGCGTACAGGATTTATGGGGCCCCATACAGTTTTTTGCTATGGGGCCCTATGAATCCTAGCTACGCCCCTGGATAGGATACTATATTTACTCATCTATGGTTACTCATTCACTTATCTGTACTTGTTACTTTGTTACTTATTCAAAATTTCTAGCCTAAAACCATTTTTTTTCTTTCTCTCTCTCTAGTTCTAGTATACTCTAAGGCCCCGTTCCCACTGAGCAAAACTAGCGAAATTCATGTTCATTCTTCAGCTTGGACAGGGCAGGAGCGTGCACCTCCCATAGACTCCCATTATGAGCGGGAGGCTAACGGCATTCCATGGCAGACAATTCCGCCGCGGAATTCCGCTAGTTTTGCTCAGTGGGAACGGGGCCTTAGTATACTGTAGGAGTAAGTAGTTTATATTATTATCATTTTTGTTTTGTGATTGAGGCATATTTTTTATACATGTCAAAAGTAGGAAAATTGTCTTGGATACCAGGAATACAAAATGTCCAAAATCCCTCAGGTTACATGAACTTGGAATACTCTGATTCTAAATTTGTCTAAATATATGTGCTGACTAAAGTGATTTTAAGGCCAAAATAGACTAATGAGCTAGCCACTGGATAGCTCATCAGTCATTTACCAGTGAGGTGCTGGCACCTGACACCTGTGCCAATTAGCCATTTGGGCTGTCACTACAAACTCCCCATCTATATTGCTCCACATTGTAAAAGTGCCCACTTTGTGCCCCCATGTAGTGTTTAGGCCCAAATTTGAGCCCTCAAATAGTAGACACCCGTCTGTAGTATCCCCCATGTAGGCATTCCCCTGAAGGCAATGCCCCTGTTAGCTCCTCCAGTAGATAGTCTACCCCAGGCATCCCTAATATTGATAATGCCACCTGGTTGTTAGGCCCCCACCCCCTTGGAGACATCCCTCTTTGTAATTAAAAAAAAACTATAAAGACTACAGTTAAATGGCGAGGCATAGCAGCTGACAGATGAGTGGGCCCCCTCCTTGGAGCAGCGGGCCCTGGTTATTGCCCAGGTTTACTGAAAGCTGACCTTGTCCCAGGGGGCCTACCCTAGCTCAGGCTCACCGGTGGACTCTCCCATTCCCTGGAGGCCCATTCCGAGCTTATCCCTTCATTTTTACCTTTTTTACTATTTAAAACATTTGAATTTCTATGTAGATCCATTAGTTTTGCATGCAGTAATCCATTAAGACTTCACCAGATTTTCTGTAACTGAGTGTGCTTTGTGGTTTTTTTTTAAGCTTATTATGTAATTTTTCCTGGAGGATGAATGTATACTGTATGCATGTAGAATTAAAGTAAAGTGATTCTGTACTTTATTTAAAAACATAAAAAATAGCAAATAGCAAGGAAAATCTAATTCAGCCAAAAATAGAAGTGTAAAAAAAAGTGAGGACTAATAACTGGAAACCTCACAGTGTTACATAATTTATGGTTTCATTTTATATGAATATCTCTAATTAATATGTTATCATTGGTCTGGCCTTGGTTTTACAGTTTATCACTACGGAGGACCCATCACGAAGCTTTAGCAGCTATGACTATAGACATACTCTTCCATGTCCATAATGTAGATGAAAATGTAAAACCTCAATATTACAAAAAAACATGATCCGTTCTGAGAAAAACAAACAAACAAAAAATGACATTGATTTAGTTACATATACATAATATTTCTCTCCATATTACACATACCATATTTTTTTTTGTCCTGGCATGATATTAATACATGATGCCGGGCAGGAAAACATTCCATTACAGGGCTTCCCCATCTGTAGGGCCCATAATTTCCGGGACGAGGAAAAAGCCCTTATTTAGAGGTGTCAGAGTACAAATGCACGTCACACGTTAGGCTCGGTTCACATTACGTTTTTGCAATCTGTTTTATTTTTTTTTCACCTATTTTTGCAAAAAAAGGATGGAAAATTGATGTATCTCTTTTTTCATTGACTTCCATTATGAAAAAAAGGATCAAGAGGCATCAATTTTTTTTAACATACACAAAAACATAGTCGACCACATTTTTGTGTTTAAAAAAAACTGATGTGTTTTGATCCTTTTAAAACCATGTATAATTGTCTTTACACTTCACATTACTTGCTACTTTGTGTTGGTCTCAAAGTCCAGTCCAAGTAAATTACACACGTAGACAAAATTATTGATACTTTTGTAAAAGAAATAAAAACCCACGATAGTCACTGAAATAACTTGAAACTGAAAAATAATAATAGATTTTATTTGACTGAAAATCAACTAATGAAAATAATATGATGCCTTTATACTGTGGTTTAAAAAAAAAAAAAAAAAAAATGAAACAGCTTGGGAGTAGGGATGGTCCAAACCTGCCGAGGTTCGGGTTCATATGAACTCGGACTCTCGGCAATGATTTCTGCTGTCTTCCACCTCCGTGGAGAGGGTGGATAAAGTGGGAGGACCGCCTGGAAAACTGGGATACAGCCTATGGCTGTGGCTGCATCCCGGTTTTCCAGGCGGTCCTCCCGCTGTATCCATCCTCTCCACAGAGATTTAAGACAGCCGGAATCATTGCCGAAAGTACGGTTTCGGACCATCGGCAGGTTCAGACCATCCCTACTTGGGAGTGTAACATGAAAAACTGGGAAAGTTCATGGGCTATGAATATGTTTTCAAGGCACTGTAAGGGGTTCTTTTATTTATCCTACTCATGAGCCAAGGTTTTGCTTTCAAATTAACAAATTCCTGTGGGACCGAGACCAGGATCTAGGGAAATCAACTTGTCATCCCAGGGGGTACATTTTGAAACTAGATGTTTCTGCTCACATAACCCTTCAAGGTATAATGATTCAATTACTGAGCAGACATACACACACACACACACACACACACACACACATATATATATATATATATATATATATATATATATTATACACAGGGTGGTCCAAAAGTAGGAGCACAGTTTGTGTAGTAGGGTTATGAAGGGGGAGATTTATCAACCAAGGTGTAAAGTGAAACTGGCTAAGTTGCCCCTAGCAACCAATCAGATTCCACCTTTCATTTTCCAAAGTGTCTGTGAGGAATAAAAGGGGGAATCTGATTGGTTGCTAGGGGCAACTGGGCCAGTTTCACTTTACACCATGTTCAATCTCCCCCTTCATAACCCTATTACACATACTGTGCACCTACTTGTGGGTGGTCCCTGTATATTGGTTATCATTTTAGCAATTACCATTCTACTGTTTGCTCTTTCAATATGCTGGATTTCAGTGTTAGAGCAGACAAGAATCACAAAGGAAGGAAAGAACACTCTGAACCTACGCTGGTTATGCTAATAATTACATTAGTGAATAACATGTAGGATTTAGGCTGGGTTTACATATATCAGTTGGCATCAGTTGCGTTTTTTGCTTAAAAACTGACCACAACTGATGTCACAACTGATGCCAAAAATGCATCAGTTGTCATCAGTTTTTCTATCCGTCTTTTCATTAAAAACCATCAGTTGCCATCAGTTTCCATCAGTTGTCATCAGTTGTCACAAGTTGCGCTCATCAGTTGACATTTTTTTCCCCAGTATGTTTTCCTGTCATTTTCAATGGGATTTGCGGGGGAGCGCACGGGGGCTATATACTAACTGGGGGAGCTCACAGGGGGGCTATATACTACAAGGGGAGAGCGAACAGGGGGGCTATATGGGAGGGGGAGAGCGCACAGGGGGGCTATATGGGAGGGGGAGAGCGCACATGGGGGGCTATATACTATTGGGGGAGAGCGCACATGGGGGGCTATATACTATTGGGGGAGAGCGCACAGCAATGCTGTATACTAATTGGGGGAGAGCACACAGGGAAGCTAAATATTACTGGGGGGGCAACAGGGGGGCTATATACTACTGGAGGAGAAACAGGGGGGGTGATATACTACTGGGGGACCAAGGGGGGACTATAGGGGAGGGGGAGAGCACACAGGGGGAGATATATGTTTATTTTATGCTACTATTTGACTGAACGCCGGATGCCAGGGCCGAACGGCATGCGTCCTGCCCGGCGAGGCATCCGGCGCTCTATTCGATTGTATTGGTGCGGCGCCGCATCACCGGAGCGGCGGTCCGCCAGGACGCTGCAAGATGCGTCCTAACGCACCGACGGTCCGGTGATGCGGCGGCCACTATTTCCCGCCGCACATTTTGAACGATCCCATTGAAAACAATGGGATCAGTTCAAAGATGCGTTTCCCTCCGGCGCTTTTCTCCTGCGCCGGAGGGAAACGCCGCCGCACCGCCGGACATATGTAAACCCGGCCTTACTGTGCTGTAAATTCTAGATTGAGTGAAACAGACAGTAAAGGACTTTCTTCCAGTACATTTTAGGTCTCAACTTAAAAGCAATACATTTTTAGCAAATGACATATTAATTAAACTTGGCTATATTCCATACATATTTTATATTTGTAGACACATAAAAAGTTGCCCTGTTTACCCTGTTAACAAAACGCATCCGTTTGATGGTCAATGGAAAAATGTATCCAAATGCATAGCACACAATTGCATCTGTGTTTTTTTTCCCTTCATAAAACATAGTGTAAAGCCAGCCTTACTGATAACAACGTAGCAAAACAACCTTCATTGCTGTGTTTTTTTAGTTTCTTCTCAACAGGTCTTTTCAAAGTCGCATATTGGCCACAACTCATCAAATGGCAGTCAATGTGGTTGCAATGCAAGAGTAATACGGAGTATCTTGTAGATATACCCTAAATGTTATGGGACTACCCAATTCACTTTAAAGATTATTTTAGTGAAATACATAAGCACTTGGTATTTTGCCAATCAATAATCACTGGCTTGAGGGTATGTTCACACACGTTAGAGTTTCATTGCGTTAACGCAATAAAGGATGGCTGGGCGGCAATGAAATGATCAATTACTGCAATGAAGTGATGCAGAAAGGCAATGAAATGATCAATTATTACACTTAAAGTGTACCTGTCTTTATAACTTTCAAAATCTAAATCAACAGTAGATGTGATATAAAACAGGTTTGCAATTTACATTCATCATTTTTTTTTATAGTTATCACGGAAAACACATCACTTCCTGTGTTCTGACTCTAAACACAGGAAGTCCCGTGTTTTCCAGGTCATCTGATCTCTCAGAGACAAGGCAGTCATGTGATTGATGGACACATTGAGCTGTAACACTCTGTACTGGCCGAGTCCTCATTTGTTTAGTCTCTTTTTTTCAATCAGCCTTCCGGAGACTGGACCTGGATTTCTGGTAGGTATAGCTTTGCTTTACAGCATGATAACAACAAAAATATAATGAATTCATATGGCAAACTTGCTTTATTTCACATCTACTGTTGATTTAGATTTTGAAAGTTAACGACAGTTACACTTTAAGACTATGTTAACACTACGTATATTTCAGTCAGTATTGTGGTCCTCATATTGCAACCAAAACCAGGAGTGGATTAAAAACACAGAAAGGCTCTGTCCACACAATGGTGAAATTGAGTGGATGGCCGCCATATAACGGTAAATAACGGCCATTATTTCAATATAACAGCCGTTGTTTTAAAATAACAGGAAATATTTGCCATTAAATGACGGCCATCCACTCAATTACAACATTGTGTGAACAGAGCCTTTCTGTGTTTTCAATCCACTCCTGGTTTTGGTTGCAATATGAGGACCACAATACTGACTGAAATATACGTAGTGTGAACCCAGCCTAAATGATGCATTCACATTGCATTTTCTTTTTATTGTATATGTGAAAAATAGCCTTATGGGTGTTTCACAGATGTTGCATTAATGCAAGAAAGTACGGCAATTAAATTATTCATTAATGCAATGTGATGCAGTAATCCAATGAAGTAACACAGCACTGCAATGAAATGATGCATTTACATTGCATGTTCATCGCATTACTGCATGTGTGGATACAGCCTAAGGGGGTTTTCTGGGGAGTAGCGGAGAGTTTTTTCTGTGAAAAGAGTCCAGGAAGTGCTGTGCAGTGGGACCCAACTCCATCAAAATCCTTGAAATCAGACCACAATCAATTTCCAGAATGAAATAGCTGTTATACTCTTTAGAGTGCTTTGCTTTATTTGGCACTGATCACATATTTCAGTTTCTGACAGAACATTCGAAGCAATGCATCATCAACATGGATAGATGTGTGTTAAAAATGCAGTCATGGATTTCTTGCCGGTTCCAAACCCATATACAGTCACTTTATAGGTACCTAGGGCATATCAGATATTTACTTTGGCTGGATTTCCTAGTTAATCACTGTGAAGACTACAGTCAGGAAAAGACAAAATGCTGTAAACTTTAGTAGCCATCAGAGCCACACTGGGAGACAGATTAAAGGAGAACTCTGGCCATAACTAAAAATCCAGTGCAGACAGGGGGTGTGGGGAATATAATAAAGAATACATACTTACCCGTTCCCGTGCCCCGCTCAGTGCCATGTCACTACATCACGACCTGGAGGAAAGTACCTGCTTAGCCAATCAGTGACTGCAGTGGTGTCCCTCCTCACTCACTGACTGGCTGAGCAGGGATTCCTAAGCCCGGGGCATGATGTGCAGAAACAAGAGCTAGAAGAGGCTGGTGGGGGTCCAAGATTGGTGATGGCAGTGCTGCAGGGTAAATACAGGTAAGTATACATTCTTTATTATGTTCCCGACACCCCCTGCCTGCAGCAAATTCATTGTTGTGGCTGGAGTTGTCCTTTAATTATCAATAAATATAGTGGTCCCTCAACATACGATATTAATTGGTTCCAGGACGACCAGTGTATGTTGAGACCAAAATCCTATGGAAAACTCTTAATTGGTTCTGAATCCCACAAAATGTCATCAGAAAATGAGAAAAAAAAATTTTTTAAGAAAAATAAACAGATAACCAATATGGATAAAGCAAATCCTTTCATAGAACAGTCAGAAAGAGCGACTTGAGACTGTAAATGACTTTCTATGTAGAAGATGGAAGCGTCTTCAGGGTCCTGTACAGATTAGATAGGGTCCCAGAAATATAAAATAAAGCCGTCCTCACCTGGTGTCCAAAGGAGCAGCTCAAGCTGGCCCAGGTACAGAGCAGCACAGGACATGTAGTATCACACTGTACTCTAGAGAATCACTACTAGACAGCCAACCAGTGCATGCATTTCAGCAATACTGGGGTTTTACCAGTAAAATGGCCAGTTTCATTGGTTAATCATCTAGTTATTCCCATGTGCCGCAGATCCTGACTGTCCTTAGCATTGTATGTTTGGTCTCAAGTTATGATGATCCAGAAAGGACCATTGAATGTTGAAAATATTGTATCCTGAGGCCATTGTAAGTTGAGGGATCGCTGTATTTTCATATAAGTCAATCTAAAACATTGGAAACAAGTGTAAGATTTCTAATCATATTAGCTGTGTACGTCCTGGGATTTTGTATGATTAATTATGGCTTAATAAATTGAATGTTTTTTATTATTATTTCAGCCCATTTACAGGTATGTGCCTATTCTGTACCTTCCCAGTGTGGGAGCTGTAGGAATTTTTGCCACTGTTTGTATAAATAGAATACGATAAAGCATTTATATTTATAAATGGATCATCGGGTATGAGCTATCAGATCATAAGCGAGGATTTCTCTCAAGTGTGCCATCCCACCTAAGAAATGTTGCAGGGTGGACAGTTGGCAAATTATTAGTGCTTAGCGCCACAGATAAATCTTCTCTTAGAATAGTAAAATAGTCTAAAATAATGGTGCAACAATTTGCTCTGTTTGAAAACAAATGGTGGAACCCAGGCCTATTTTCTTTCAATAATCCCCTAGGGCACATCCTCGGGCTGACTACACACTGATTACCAGCTGCAGGCCCCCAAACCATACTTATTAGTAGTTTAAGTTTCCAACCTTCTTCTTTATCACAGCATGAACTGGAGTGGACTACATGATACATCCTGCAACTTGACCTTGCATGAGGATAAAGACACGGTTTGAGGTCTTTTCAAAAGGAATACAGTCATTATATAATAAAACAATTGTACCTACAAAATCACGCGTTCCAGTAAAGACTCTAAATAACAGATCCCTGTAAGAATACAATTCACACTGTATGCCATGTATGGTTTTATCTGTTGCTTCCACATTGTTGCTCATTTTATGTAATATAAGTGAAGTATTTATCAAAACGTACCGAAAAAGTACACTGTGGCAAGTGAATAGAATCAGCCCAATGTAGAATCTGGGATATTTTAGTTCTGCCATCTTCTAGTTGTAAACTGACGTATGGTACAATAACCCCTTCATGGCCAAAGGTCATTGATGAACCCATGAAGCAGTGCTGTACATCTAAGCCCTCTACAGTGCCAAAATTCCTATTTTTCCACCTAGGGGCTAATTTTTAGGGCCATGATCTATAGCTTTTTATTGGCACCATATTGGTGTAGCTGGGAATTTTTTTTTTATTGCTTTCTATATATTTTTCTCTGATGTATAATATGACCAAGAAAATCAGCAATCCTGATGTTTTTTTCCTCTTTTTGTTTTTACTGTTTACTACATTTTAATGATTTGGACAATTCTGCATACCATGATACCAAATATGATTTATTTTTTCCTTTTTTTTTTTATTTACTTTTCCAATACTATTTTTTTTTTTCATATTTTTATTTGTAGAATTAGGAAAGGGTGAATTCAAATTTTATTGGGGGAGGGGGGGGGGGGTTGCACAATATTTTAAAAACATTTATACACTTTTTAACTTTTATAAGCAATCATTAGATTTATCTGTTGCATAGCATTGATCAGTGTCAAATACAGACTCTAGCAACAGATCGGCCATTGGACAGCACATAGGGAAGTCCGTTTTTACACTCAGATATCTGACTGAATATCTGACACATTATTGAAGACAAAGCCAGGAACAGACTATGAATGAAGAACAGTTCATAAAAGAAAGACTGAGATTTCTCCTCTTTTCAAATAGATTCCTGGTTTTGGCTTCAATGATCTGTCAGATAATCTGTGTGTGTAAAAGGACCCTAGGAGAACTCCAGCTGTCAAAGAAGCTGATGGGAGAAGGATGAGAGAGAGGGAGGCATGCATCCTAAGGTTCAGCACAGCCTCCTTGACCCCTCAGTGATGAGTATGAGCTGAAGGTTAAAGGGCACTTTAAAAGTAAATAATAATAAGTGTCGACCTATACAGTCACATTCACCTGCCACTGACTGCAGTGACATAAAAGTATGCCAAGTGATGCATAAAGTTACATTGAAAAGTCCAATTAAATGCAATTGTGATTAAATATACACAATTTGGCTCGAATAGGATGTACCCCAGCCTAACACATGCCAAATGAACACCCATTTGGCTATTTTTTGACCATATAATGCACACTCAACACCACTATTCCTGCTGTGTCATCTGTTTTATTGCGGCTCTGCTGTAACTCCATACAATAGTATGGCAGACATTGATGACCTGCACTGTATGGAGTGGAGAGAAGACAGATATTGACAACTTATGTCAACTCGGATTTGTGCGGTTTACTATTTACGGCTAATGTGCGCAGTGAAACAATGGTGTTTCTTGATTTACTATCAGATGGAATAGCCTATAATGCAGTTCACACATGTACATATTGGAAGCCTATTTCGGGCAGTGTTACTTTGCATGCACATAGTAGCCATCCAATTCACACTTAATGTTCTATTCCTGTTGGTAAATGAAAAGAAATTGCAGTCAGAAACATATATATATATATATATATATATATATATATACAACAAGAAAGATACTTGCAAACAAAGATTGGGGAAGAGGGGATACACTGAATGGATGCTCAATAGAAACTGTTTGAGCGTGGACCGTAAAGAAAGACCAGTCCATCTGAACCCGAACGTTCGGTATTTAATTAGCTGGGGCTGCTGAACTTGGATAAAGCTCTAAGGTTGTCTGGAAAACATTGATGGAGTAATTTATCTATGTAACATCTATATATGGTAACCAATAATTTCACTAGTACCTCTGATGTAAGATAGCATGGGAAGGGGGTCTGGTTACAGTATGCACACGACACGGGTTTTCTCACTAGGATCAGCATATGTCTTAGGCTAAAGATATACTATGCCATGAGCTAAAACCCATTACTATGTACGATTTCTTGGCTACCATATTAGGCATTACCATACCTTGTCTTCTTCTAACCTATCTGTATATGTTCAATGTTATTGGTCAACTCGTTGGAACATGCTCACAGAGTTGGTCAAGCTTTGCTATAAATAAAGTGGACTCACTCCACCAGGGAGTGAGGCATTTTCATACCACTGGTGTATGGCTGTGTCTACTCATTCTGGCCAGACATTCTCCCTTCCCCCGTACTTGGGAGGTTCGCAATTTGAAGCTCACAGACAAAGTGACCTGGGAGATCCATTTTGAGGTCTCAGTCGAAATTGCTCTAACAACATGGATACAGCCAATGACTATATCCATGATTTCCACATAGCCTTAGAGCTTTATCCAACTTCAGCAGCCACCGCTAATCAAATGCCGAAAGATCGGGTTCGGATGGACTCGAGCATGCTCCAGGTTCGCTCATCTGTACTCACGAATAAAAATGTGGGTAGGAAAGACATTACTGAGAAGCCAACATTGGTGGTACAGTATAGTCCACAATTTAGTGACACGAGGAACATTGTACATTGACATCTTTCAATTTTTGAGGAGGATCTCACTTTAGAAAAAATATTGTCCTCGGGCATCAGTATTGTGTCACGTAGGGCCCACCCCCTGGGTGGTGAACAGCCCCCCATCTGTGCCCAACTTGAATAGAAAACAACCAAAAAGATTTTATAAGTGTGGGCATACACCTTGTAAAATGTGCCAATCTGTTACACAATGTAAAGATTTTGAGGATAATATGTGCAATAAGAAATATGAGATCAAGTCAGCTCTAAATTGTAATTGCCATAACATGGTCTATATTACAGTATGCCCCACCTGTAATGTCCAATACATAGGGTGCACTAGTAGAATATTAAAAACAGGAATTTGTGAGCACATATATGACATACAGCACCCGGCAGTCAGGAACCTCTCTGGTGCCTTCAGACATTTTGTGGAGGCACACCAAGGATCTCTGACGCACTCTCAAGTGTTTGCTATTGAGAAGTCATGTTATGTGCCAGCCAGAGGGGGAGATATTCACCACATGTTAGAATATAAGGAGATTTTGGATGTTCCAGCTGGGCTCCCCTTTCCAAATGTCACAGAGGTTTTAAGAAGTTAAGAAACCTACCATAATCCTCAGCGCCCCATTTTTTTTTACTTCTAACCTGCTGATATTTTCCTTTAAAGACAATTTTTCTAACTGACGCTGTTGGTAGGTAAATTAGTACCTATTCTATAAATGTGTTGTCAGCGGGGACAAACATGACCAGACAGTGGGCCCTAATCTGAATCCACCCACTGTCCCTGCCTAATTGCCTCAGTCGACCCTAGGCGGTCGCGGACAACTACGAAGACGTTCCCTGCACTGAGTACGTGGGAACAAAACACAATAGAGAGTCGTGAACAAAGCCAGGTCAAACCACACGGGCAACGCAGTACAGAATCGGCAAGCAAAGAATAGTCACAGGTCAGACGGAGGTCAGGAACACGAGAAAACAGGCAGAAGGGAATAGGACGGGGAACGCAGGAATAGACTGGGGAGAGCTGGGACCAGGAGTTATACTGGACCAGGAGCCCGGACCAATCAGCCTGATTGGTCCGGCCTCCTGAGTCCAGCCTTACTGCAGCTGGTGCACTGCAGGCTGAGCGGCCGGGCGACCTGTCACTCAGCCTGAGCGCAATACACTGCAGCTGCGTGTCGGCCGGCCGGCTGACAGTCACGTAAAACCACGGCGTCCCCGGTTGCTAGGGACGCCGTCGGGACTCCGTGACGTCACTCGGCTCCGGCGGGCGGAGCAACGGCACGCTCCCGAGCCGAACCAAGCTGGAAGGAGACGTCGCTGGAGCCAGACAAGGTAAGTTCCTGACATGTGTATAGCTATGTGTGATATTTTTTAGATACAAAACTTTGCTGGCTGTGCTGTAGGTAAATGAAGTACCTGGAGTTATTGGGGCATTAAACATCAGATCCTAGTCAAGGAGTCATCTCTCTTCATTTGTCTCTTTCCTTCTGCAAGCACACCTCCTAGCTGGTGATTGACAACCTTATGTGTCATTCATCAGACAGGAGGCCTGCTTGCAGCAGAGAGAGAGAGAGAGAAATGATTGCAGAGAGATGACTCCTTTACTCAAAGTTGTTGTGTAATGTCCCAATTACTCCAGGTACTTCATTTACCTACAGCACAGGCAGCAAAGTTTAGTATCTAAAAACATATTACTCAGACAGACATATCACCCACATATGATGGGATGGGTACTAAATGACCTACATTACACTGCTAGCAGCATCACTTTGAGACAGCTGCTGACAGGTTCCCTTTATAGGAGTTTTTCTGGTGAAATGTTTTAAGTCTGTGGATTCTAGAAGTAGATAAACCTCAGCAGTTAGATCTGCGGTGAGTTTTCTCTCCTTTTCTCCTTACTTTCATCTTGATTGCTAGGATGACCTTCAGGAGACAATAATTCCCTGCTGTGAGCCTGTTCCAGGAACTCCTGTTACTCAGTTGTTTTTTTTTACAGTTCTGTTTTCAAGTGATCGATTTTACCATGGCCTGTGATTGAGCTGCACTGTGTCTGCTTCCAAGTTAAATGCCCTGAGTCATGGTGTAAAAAACACATGAGCAATTTCTGTAGGTCATCAAAAAGAATATGAGAAACCTATATATTGTAAGAATCAGAAGTGGAATAGTAGGAGAAATGGCTAAACAGAAATTCGGCTGATGGAGGTTATTTCTTTGCCTGACTTTAGTGAATGTAATAATCCATAGTGAAACGAAATCTATCCAGGCTCAAAAATAACATTTAAAAAAATAAAAATAACTTGTACAATGTTGCTTATGTATCATGTTCCCTGTTTGGCAAGGACTTTTCACTCAGAAAAAAACACCTATCCTATTCACTCATCAGGGGAGCCCGTCAGTGGGAAAATTGTACCACACTTTGCGCCAAAAATATTGTGCAAAAACAGGGCTTCTGCAAATGTCACTGAGAATTCTGGCCATTGTATTACAAAGCAACACCAAACACTGCAATAAACAAAGCACATGGGGCTTATTTACTTACGTGTTACTTCAGCAAACTGTCAGGTATTTGTCCACTTTCCCTGTCGGTCCACTGTTAAAGGGGTTATTCAGCGCTACAAAAACATGGCCACTGTCCCCCTACTGTTGTCTCCAGTTTGGGTGGGGTTTTGAAACTCAGTTACATTGAAGTAAATGGAGCTTAATTGCAAACTGCACCTGAACTGGAGACAACAGTAGGGGGAAAAGTGGCCATGTTTTTGTAGCGTTGGATAACCCCTTTAAGGTATGTGACCAAAAACCTGACAAACCTGTAATTTTTGCCTAAAATACCACCAAGTGGGTGTGTCTTAGGTGTGTCCTTTAAAACCCACCACAACTGACAGATTTATTAACCCCTTCACATCAGCAATACATATAAGCTGCAGTGAGAGCGGTCCCGCACACATCAGTGTCCTGGGAGCCAAGAATAATGACTGGCAGCTGCGATTCCGCAGCTGCCTGTCATTAACCCCTTAAACGCTGCAATCTATAGCGATTGCGGCATTTAAGGTAGCCAGTGACAGGACAAGCTCCAATAACTGATTGATTGGGCCCCCCACAGCCATCCTGCCGGGTCCTAATCGCTTGTACTGACGGGCAGGGATAAGCCACTTACCTCCCTCCTGTCAGATCAGCCTTCTGCATAGAGTCTGCTCTCAGGCAGGCTCTATGCATAGATCGCCAAAACACGGATCTATGCTATGCTATGGCATAGCTTAGATCAGTATATGCAATCTATTTATTGCATGTTTTAAAGTGAATAAAAGTGTTGTTTTTTTTAAAGTGTAATAAAAAAGTTTTAAAAGTATTAAAAAACCCTTATATAACCCCCTCTCCAATAAAAGTAAAAAAAAAAACCTTTCCCATTATAAAATAAAAATAATATATATATATATATATATATATATATATATATATATTATATGCCATAGTGTGCGGAATTGTCCAGTCTATTTAAATATAACATTATTGTACCCGCACGGTGAACAAAAACTAGAGATCATGGCACAAAAAATGACAGCGAACCCAACCAGACCTGTAGGTAGAAAAATAAAAAGTGCTATGGCTCTTATAAGGCGGGGAGGAACATTGCATTAATTTGACCCGGACATCGGTGCATCAATGACCTCAGTCATAAATGGGTTAAACAAACGTTCATTTCTTTATGGGGTTCAGTCGCGTAGCTACTACGGTCACAGCGATCGCCGCCGCGACCAGGCCGCTACCAAGGGGGGGACCGCGAGGCCCCCCCCCTTGCCACTGTACTGCTCCCCTCCCACTCCCTCTTGTGACCGCAAGCACTGTTTTGCTTGCGATCACAGGAGGGAGGCTGGGAGGGGCCCCCGGCTGACTTGCTCCCAGCTCCCTGGCTCTGTCCCCCATCACCGGCAGGCTGCAGCACACACACCAGTGAGCTCTGCGTGCGTCCTGTCACAGCCCCGCCGCACACACAGCTCACCGGTGTGTGTGCTGCATAGCTGCCAACAGTTTTTCCGGGACTGTCCCGACTCTGAGGAGACAGCCCCAGCAAAGCCATGTCCACCCCCCGCCGTGAGAAGTCCCGCCCCCTGCCAGCACGTGTGACTAGGAGGCTACAGAAACAATACAGGTGAGGATGATTAAGGGTGGTGTAGTGGTATGATGATGGAAAGGCAGGAGGATGATGAGGGGTGTAGTGGTATGATGATGAAGGAACAAGAGGATAATGAGGGGTGTAGTGGTATGATGATGAAGGAACAAGAGGATAATGAAGGGTGTAGTGGTATGATGATGAAGGAACAAGAGGATAATGAGGGGTGTAGTGGTATGATGATGAAGGAACAAGAGGATAATGAAGGGTGTAGTGGTATGATGATAAAGGAACAAGAGGATGATGAGGGGTGTAGTGGTATGATGATGAAGGAACAAGAGGATAATGAAGGGTGTAGTGGTATGATGATAAAGGAACAAGAGGATGATGAGGGGTGTAGTGGTATGATGATGAAGGAACAAGAGGATGATGAGGGGTGTAATAATATGATGATGAAGGAACAAGAGGATGAAAAGGGGTGTAGTGATATGATGATGAAGGAACAAGAGGATGATGAAGGGTGTAGTGGTATGATGATGAAGGAATAAGAGGATGATGAGGGGTGTAGTGATATGATGATGAAGGAACAAGAGGATGATGAGGGGTGTAGTGGTTTGATGATGAAGGAACAAGAGGATGATGAGGGGTGTAATGGTATGATGGAAGGGCGGGAGGATGATGAGGGGTGTAGTGGTATGATGGTAAAGGAACAAGAGGATGATGAGGGGTGTAGTGGTATGATGATGAAGGAACAAGAGGTTGATGAGGGGTGTAGTGGTATGATGAAGGAACAAGAGGACGATGAGGGGTGTAGTGGTATGTTGATGGAAGGGCAGGAGGATGATGAAGGGTGTAGTGGTATGATGGTAAAAGGAACAAGAGGATGATGAGGGGTGTAGTGGTATGATGATAAAGAAACAAGAGGATAATGAGGAGTGTAGTGGTATGATGAAGGAGTAAGAGGATGATGAAGGGTGTAGTGGTATGATGATGATGGAACAAGAGGATGATGAGGGCTGTAGTGGTATGATGATGAAGGAATAAGAGGATGATGAAGAGTGTAGTGGTATGATAAAGGAACAAGAGGATGATGAGGAGTGTATTGGTATGATAAGGGAGTAAGAGGATGATGAAGGTTGTAGTGGTATGATGATGATGGAACAAGAGGATGATGGGGGTGTAGTGGTATGATGATGAAGGAATAAGAGGATGATGAAGAGTGTAGTGGTATGATGATGAAGGAATAAGGATGATGAAGGGTGTAGTGGTATGATGATGAAGGAATAAGAGGATGATGAAGGGTGTAGTGGTATGATGATGAAGGAATAAGAGGATGATCAAGGGTGTAGTGGTATGATAATAAAAGGGCAGGAGGATGATGAAAGGGTATTAGTATGATGATAAACAAGGATGAAGGGGGTAGTAATATAAAGATGGAGGAGCAGGAGGATGAAAGGGGTAGTAGTATGGTGATGGAGGGGCAGGAGGAGGGAACAATATGGGGGCATCTGTAAGGGGGATAAAATGGGCGGCCATCTATAAAGTGATAACATGGGGGCATCTATAAGGGGGAAACATTTGGGGGGGGCATCTATAAGGTGGACTACACAAGGGGTGCATGCACAGAGGGGGGCATATACTATAAGGGGGATCACATAGTGTCAGGGCTACCTACTAAATGAGGGTGTAAAGAGGCCAATACAGATGTGCAGTTAGTATAGAGATGAGGATGGTGCCAGAGTGAGGAGCCTAATATGTCTGTCTGGCAGATTCTGTGGATTCGTGGCTTGGAGAAGTTCTCATAATGGCCCAGGACAAATGGAGAAGATGAAAAGGGAAGAACTCTGATCAGAGAAGACGTCCCCTGTGAGTCACTAAATCTATCTGCACTGTAATGTATATGGTGTACAGAACCTGTGTAGAGTTGGGTACCTCCATATGACTGGATGAGGGGATATTGATCTGTGTACAGAGGATTTTATTCAGTAGCAGCGGTGGTGTTAGTATGTGGTGGTATTAGGCAGTATGCGGTAGTGTTAGTCAGTATGTGGTGGTATTAGTCAGTAGCAGCAGTGGTGTTAGTCAGTATGTGGTCGTATTAGTAGCAGCGGTGGTGTTAGTCAGTATGTGGTGGTATTAGTCAGTAGCAGCAGTGGTGTAAGTCAGTATGTGGTGGTATTAGTAGCAGCGGTGGTGTTAGTCAGTATGTGGTGGTATTAGTCAGTAGCAGCGGTGGTGTTAGTCAGTACGCGGTGGTGTTATTTGTTACTTGAAATCTGGTACTGTGTTTTATTGGATTTAGTATACTGGATTTGGTCAGTAACAATATGGTGGTGATGGTGATATATATACACAATAATACACAAACAATGTTAAAGGCTTTTTAAATTATTCTGTATGGGAGAGGCTGGAGAGAACCCAGTATAGTATTTGGCTTTTTTTGCAGCTCCCGTACAATATGAATAAAGCAATGATGTACATGCTCAACAGGAGAGAAGAATACCATTACTTAGGGTAGCAGATAACTTTACAAGAAGAGACAACCCCTCATGTTGAACGACTGTTCAACATGTATATGGATTGCCCCACTTAGTGCATGTTCTTTAACTAAGCTAGGGATGCATGAAGCGTCCCTAGATTACTGTCTGTGTTGTAGTTTTCATAGTGCCCTGCACTAATAGCGTAGTGAAGCATGAAAACTACATAAGGGACTATAGACATCAGTCAAAGGCAGATGTCCATACTTCCTGCAAAGCACACAATGCTAATACAAACTTTAAAGTTGGCACAGGCCACATTGTAATTTTAGTAATGCATTTTTTCATGAGCTACATTTGCAGTGACAATAAATTAAAATATGATGTGTGGAGAATAATATGTAAGTCCACATTCATTATTCAGACTGTACTCAACTACAAATCAATATCTACTGTCTAATGAGGAATCTTTGTAGTGTCTCCCCACTCTGGCTAATGGAGAAGAGCCCTGAGCATACAGTGCTTCTCCAAAAATAAGACAGTGCCTTATATAATTTTTTGCTCAAAAACAGGCACTATAGGCAAGATTTATCATCTTTCAGGGGGCGCCTTACTTTCAGGGGATGCCCTAGTTTAGAGTAGGGGTGCCTTATTTTCGGGGGGATGCCTTACTGTAGGCTAGTTGAGGTGTCTTATTTTAAGAGGGCATCTTATTTTTGGGGAAACATGGTGTATATATATATATATATATATATATAGCATATGGACAAGGATTATCCTAATGGGATTACCCCTCTCTAACAGTAGAAATAGGTCTTATTTTTTTACCTATTAAGATATATTCCAATCCTTATTTGACCCCTTAGTGGAGGAGCAGAAGCATGAAGGCATGTGTTTGCTTACATGACCACATTCAACAATCCCAGGATGTACTGCATAGATCTAAAACCTCTAGTAAGATATTTTTTTTTATGTGAGGTAAATATTTGGTGTATTCCCTATACACTGACCATTGTCTCCCATTGTAAACTACACAGTGTGGTGCATTTATTTATTACATAAATAGTAGGCAGAATCAGGGCCGTATTACCAGCTGCTGCTGCCCCCGGCGCTAAACCTGCAGACGCCCCATCTTCACTCACCAATTTGCATCATGATTCTCCAGTTTCTGAACATCATATTGATATCTGATCAGTCTTAGGCCGCGTTCCCACATTTACTGTACGTCACCACATGCAGCCAGAACCAAACCCTCATGCGGTAACCAATACGCGTATGGCCGATAATCCTGGTAACAGCACATGACTACTGGGGAAGAAATGGGAGCCTGGTTTCGGCCACATGTATTTCTCTACATGTAGAAACATTGTCTGAGTCGCATTTTTCATGGTTTGTAACATAAACATAAAACATAAATAAATTTCCACACTGAATCAATGATTAGAGCGGTCCGCATATTTTCTGAAGGAATTCTCATCACAGGATTGGTAGATTGGTAGGTAATAGCTCCAGGTGTCACATTTAACACCACCAGACCTGACCAATACCACCATAGCCCCCTCCCTCCTCAAAGACACACCAGAATCACTGGTAAGTCTGGATGGGAGGTGGGAGACTAAACAAAGAAAAAACGGTAAAAAAAAGTTGTTTCCTTCCCCCTGCTTCCTGGTGCTGCTCCCCCTGCATGGTGCTGCCCTACGCACCAGACCACGGGTGCCTAGTGGTAAGTACAGCCTTGGGCAGAATACACTTACGCTGATGCGTACTATTGCACTGTAAGCAAGGACACTTTTTTGTCTGTTGTGGGGTCCCTTGGGTAGTAGTCACTATGGTCCGGAGTGGAGTAATGACCTACCCGGACTATTGGTACTGCCGACCACAGAAAGGGGAGATGACCCAAGGAATGTCCATGTACTGTGTTGTTGCGGGGTGAGAAATAACAGAGTCTCTTTATCATAAATAAGGTCTGCTTTACTTGAAGAATACGTGATTTCAGCAGGTCATACAGCTTTAGGCTAGCTTTAGGCTATCGGCAACAACGGCCGTACTTTATGCGCCTGTGAACACTGCCTATTGATCTATGGGATCCCGGTCGGAGCGTATACACATTGTATACACTCTGGCTGGGATCCCGTGCAGCGCCGCAAATAACTCACATGTCAGTTTTATGCGGCCGCAATTCAATGTATTGCGGCCTTAGGAAACCCTGTCAGTTCACACAATGAAGCGAGCGGCTCCGGCCGCTTGCTCCATTGTGTGCTGTGGGAGGTTCTGATGCAGGCGCGCTGGTGCGCCCGAAAGATCATCAGTTAAGTTCCGGCCAGGATGACCCGGGCAGAGACCAACCGTTCCGTGACCCGGCCGGGGTCACAGAACGGCCGGTCGTTCACAGCGTGTGAACATAGCCTTACCTTGAAACAATACTTCACACTTAGTAAGAGACTTGATAAGTTAGGATCCAGATCTGTAGTGTGCGGAGGAGAAGTAGCACAGTCGTGAGGACTGAATTACGTGCTGATAGTATAGAGTCAGAGGAGCAGAGAGGAGGTTGTCGTGAGAGTCCCAACCCAATTAGTACTGTGCTCTGCCAGGATGTTGGAGGATGAGGTAGAAGAATACTTGAGAAGAAAGAGAGAATACTTGTGCCTGTGTTTTGACCTTTGGGTCTTTGCACCACCTATTGCCCTTCCAATACCGGGGGACTTGTCCTAGTGGGTGACACAAGCCCCTGTCCACATCCACGCTGCAAGATAGAGTTTATAGGCTTCTAGCAATTTTGATCTATCTGGATCAGTTCCTAGCCTTCTGCTTTGTGGATACTGTCCTGCACTCTGACTCTCAGCGTCGGGTGGCGTTACTTGAGGAGAGAATGTTAACTACATCTTGTCTCTACAGAGTCTAGTGACAAAGACTTCTCTGGACTGGTTCCTCTGTCCCTAAAAGGGGACCTGGTTGAGGGCCAGGGCCCAACCAGGTTGCTATAAAAAGCATTCTGGTTTGCGTCCTTTCTCTACAGAGCCCAGTGACAAAAAACCACTACACTTCCTCTACCCATCTGACTTCCTATCTACAGCCCCCTATATGATGTGCTGTAAATGGGTGAAGAGTGCATACAGAAGAAGTAAAGAGAGAAGTAATAGGTCAGGAGAAGAGAACCCGCTCATTGATCTATAGATCCAAGTGACATACCAATAAGCAATAACCCTTACAGTTCTACAGCTGTGCATCAACTAAGTATATACACTTACAATAGCGACATCTTGTGGCGAAACTTTAACACTACTTCATCACCACTGACACACAAAAAGTACAAGCTTTTGCGAAGGGTGTAACTATGAGCAACGCCCGTGGTGGGACACAATATATATATATAGTTAATAATTATTCTGACTATTATAAACAGCTGCAGTTTTTCACCAAAAAAAGAGTTGTGGGACCATAGCTTGAATTGATTCAGAGGCCTGGAGAAAAAGACGTCTCTTTTCCACTGACAATATATCTCAGTATATGCTGTATAGGAGTGTTTGACAGTGTGACAAGTAAAGTAGCAGTACATACAACACACTTACATGACCCAAACATTCATCAGGCACCCAACAAGTTTAGGATGGAATACAGGACATTGCATTCACAGCATGAGATGTGAGCATGGCCTAGGTCTTTGTTAACAGCACATGCGGAGACTTGCTATAGGAACTGTAAAATATTGCACCAGCTCTGAAGAGTTTGTTACATGCTGCATAATCTTACAGCCTCCTCAATTTAGGAACCATAATGGGTCTATGCCTCGCAGGAAAACACTTGAGCATGTTGTATTGCAGTTGCATTGTGGTATATAACCGCATCATGTCAGTTTTCCATAGTAAGTAATGGAAGAATTTAATTGCAGTATTGGAAACTGCAGTGCAACTCGACATCACCTGATTGTGTGTTTTCATCCTAATAATGGTCCATGCTGACATGCCTTATGTACAGCACAAGTCAGCTCAGGGTACAGACGCACATAGTGATCACAAAGCCGCTTAGAGATTTTGTTCTGCACTTCATCAATGAGAGGGAGACCCAAGATTTCTCTAACAGATGTAACATTTCTTTCGAGCAGAACAAATAATGTAATCAGGTTTTTTGTAATTAAAAGGTTTTCAGCAGTGTATTCTGATCTTATGAAACTCAGCAGGAGGAGAATGGTATAAAGCGTGCCGCTGAATAGTGATATCGCTGTCGTATTTATAGCTGTGCACAAGAAATAATGACTTTTTTTCTGGCTTATTTTATAGACGCTTGCTATACCTGCTCCATTTGCTGTGGATACGAGTTGCCAATGCAAAGCTCCACATGAGAAATTAACCATTGCTCAGGCTCATTTAGGAACACCGGGTGAGTCACAACTTTTGATGAATTTCAAACACGTTGTTTGTAGAACAAATATTTAATAGTCCTTCAAATTTCCGACCAAATGAAGTGGAAAAGTCAAGAGGAAGGCAAGGGCAATCGAGAATGGTGTTCTTTATACAGAAATTTCCATTATGAGGATATCACATAGAGATGAGCGCAACTCTAGCATGCTTGAGTTCATTTGTGTACAGGTATAGCTGAAGAAGTTTGGTGCCCTAGAAGGTCCGGAAAAACATGGGTACAGCCTATGGCCTATGACTGTACCCATGTTTTCCAGGACTCCCTAGGGTTGCATCCAATTTCTTCAGCCACCGGTATATAAATGCTACACGGACGAACTCAAGCATGCTAGAGTTGCGCTCATCTCTAATATCAAATAATAAACTTCTTTTCCTTTGACGCTAAAGGGGTTGTCCAGGATTAGAAAAACATGAGTTTTCTTTCAAAAACAGCACCACACCTGTGCTCAGATTGTGTATGGTATAACAACTCAGCTCTATTCTCTTCAATGAAACTAAGCTGCAATAACACACATAAAAACTGAGGACAAGAAAGCAGCTTTGTTTTCTAATCCTGGACAACATCTTTAAAGCGACTCTGCACCCACAATCTGACCCCCCCCCAAACCTCTTGTACCTTCAAACAGCTGCTTTTAATCCAAGATCTGTCCTGCGGTCCTTTGATGCAGTTATTGTCCTAAAAAAAATACTTTAAAATTTGAAGCCTGCGCCAAATGGAAGTATCTGTGCCCTAACTTTGCACCACCCCTTCATTCCTCCTCCCCACCCTCCTCATCATTAGGAATGCCACTGAAACATTTTCTCCATGCTGAACGTTGCACAGGTCCTTAACGATCCAGCCCATGTGCCGGGCTGACACAGGTGGGGAATAGGAGGCCTATATCTGCCTGGAGCATTCCTAATGATGAAGAGGGTGGGGAGGAGGGACGGAGGGGTGGTGCAAAGTTAGGGCACAGATACTCCCGTTTGGCACGGGCTTCAAGTATAAAAGTATTTATTTTTTTAGGACAACAACTGCATCACCTGCCGAATGGACCGCAGGACAGATTTTTGATTAAAAGCAGCTATCTGAAGTCACAAGCGGTTTGGGGAAGGGGGGGTCAGATTGTGGGTACAGAGTCACTTTAATCCCCATCACTCATCACCTCAGCCTTAGATAGATGCCAATTAGAGTTTTTCAATATTATTATTATTATTATTATTATTATTATTTATTTATAAAGCGCCCTTAGTTCCAGAGCGCTATACAATAGATAGGCAACAGGCAGGAACAGTACAAGATCAGAAAACATTACATGAAGGCAAAAGACAGACTGGTACATGGGGGAAGAGGACCCTGCCCGCGAGGGCTCACAATCTATAGGGTATAGGGAGAGAAACAGGAGGTAAAGTGCAGCCAGTCAAGTGTGATGCAGAGTTATTGTATGTTGTAGCCTAGTTTGAAGAGATGGGTTTTCAGGTTACTTTTGAAGGACATGATGGTGGATGAGAGACGGATGTGTCGGGGTAGCGAGTTTCAGAGTATGGGGGAGGCTCGGGCAAAGTCTTGGAGGCGGTTGTGCGAGGTACGAACAAGGGGGGAGCGGAGACGGAGGTCACTGGAGGATCGAAGGTTGCGTGAGGGACGGTAGCGGGATATCAGGTCAGAGATGTACGGAGGGGACAGGTTGTGGATCGCCTTGTATGTCATGGTCAACAATTTAAAGTGAATACGTTGGGCAATGGGGAGCCAGTGGAGGGATTGGCAGAGGGGAGAGGCTGAGGCAAAGCGAGGGGAAAGGTGGATTAGTCGGGCAGCAGAGTTAAGGATAGACTGGAGGGGATCAAGGGAGTTAGCTGGAAGGCCAGAGAGGAGGATGTTACAGTAGTCCAAGCGGGAGATAATGAGAGCATGGACCAGCAGTTTGGTGGAGTCAGGGGTGAGGAAAGAGCGGATTCTGGAAATGTTTTTGAGGTGAAGGTGGCAGGAGGTGGTCAGGGCCTGAATATGTGGTTTAAAGGACAGGGCAGAGTCAAAGGTGACCCCAAGGCAGCGGACTTGGGGGACAGGGGACAGAGTACAGCCATTGATAGTGATTGACAGATTAGAAGGCGGGGTGGAGCGAGATGGGGGAAAGATGATAAGTTCTGTTTTGTCCATGTTGAGTTTTAGAAAGCGGGAGGAGAAGAAGGAGGATATGGCCGATAGACACTCTGGAATCCTGGATAGCAAAGAGGTGACATCCCGACCAGAGAGGTAGATCTGAGTGTCATCGGCATAAAGATGGTACCTGAAGCCATGGGATTCTATGATATGTCCCAGGCCAGAGGTGTAGATGGAGAAGAGAAGAGGCCCGAGTACAGAGCCTTATTGAAACTTTTTTTTTTTTTTAAAGAAACAATAGAACTTTTTTTATATAGAGTACCATAGGCTATTATTAGAGAATAATGAAGACAATCTTATGTATGCCTTTTTATGCATTGTAGTTGATGTGGCCTGCATAGGTTGTTTGCTATGCTGATTTCTATTTTCCTTCTGATATTGTTTCCTAATTCATTTTATATTTTACATGATGCATTGTGCATGTTGGCTTATTGTGGCCTTTTTAACATGTCCTATTACACAAAATGTTTATCGGCCTAATTGTTTATGTTAACATGTCCTATTACACCGAATGTATATTGGCCTAATTGGCCAGTAATCGGCCAATAATCAAAACATACTACAGCCTACATTTCTATACTCTTTCTACTGAGACCCCGACCAATCAAGATTTTTGACATATTACCATATCTTCCGGTATATAAGATGACTGGGCGTATAAGTTGACCCCCAATGTTTCCAGTTAAAGCGACTCTGTACCCACAATCTGCCCCCCACAAACCACTTGTACCTTTGAATTGCTGCTTTTAATTTAAGATCTGTCCTGGGGTCCGCTCGGGAGGTGATTCAGTTATTGTCCTAAAAAACTACTTTTAAACTTGCAGTGCTGTGTCAAATTGGCGTGGCCTAGAGTGTCTGTGCATTAGACTTGCACTGCCCCTCTGGCCCTCTTTCCCTTCCTCCTCACCATTAGGAATGCCCTAGGCAGGATTTTTCCTATTCATTACCTGTCTGAACACTGCATATGTGGTGGATCGTTAAGGCACCTGTGCAGTGTTCAGACATGTGATGAATAGAGAAAATCCTGCCCAAGGGCATTCTTAATGGTGAGGAGGAATGGAGAGGCGGTGTAAGCCTAGGACACAGACACTCTAGGCCACAATAATTTGACACAGGGCTGCAAGTTTAAAAGTTGTTTTTTAGGACAATAACCTCTACAATAACCTCTACAATAATCATCTACTGAACGGACCCCAGGACAGATCTTGGATTAAAAGCTGCTATCTGATGGTACAAGTGGCTAGGAGGGGCAGATTGTGGGTACAGAATCGCTTTAAAATATAGAGTTTGGGATATATCATATAAGACAACCAGTGCACACCAAATAAAAATTAATAAAAAACATCAGACAGCAGCGTTATCTGAGAGGCATAGAAAGAGGTATAGTAATAGGATACAAGGGAGCCCCCTCTGCATGCCGCAACTGTATGAAGGGCAGAGCAAGCTGCAGGCGTCCAGAGTATGGAGAAAAGAGATACGGTAGAGTGGCGCTGTGCCCATAAAAACACGCCTCTTTAACCTGTCTGGCCCGCCCTTATATACTATCGGTATTACTTTACCTCCCTCTCTGCCTCTCAGATCTCGCACATGTGTGCCTGTGCCGCTTTACGGCAGTCCTCAGCAGTGTGAGAGGCAGAGAAGGAGATACAGTATACTGGTAGGATACAAGGGCGGGCTAGACGGGTGAAAGAGGCGTGTTTTTCTGGGCACAGCACCACTCAACTGTATCTCTTTTTTTCTAATACCCCGGACACCTGCAGCTTGCTCTGCTGTCATACGGTCCCTGTATATGCGGCCATATTTGAGCTCCCCCCCCCCCCATGGTATGTAGCGAATGCAGATTCGCCAGTACGGTTCTGACGTTTTTCAGCCCCCGCCCTATAAGACGACACCCGGCGTATAAGACTACCCCTGATTTTTTAGAAGATTTTCCTGTGTTAAAAAGTATTGTTATACGCAGGATAATACAGTAATTATTTTTTCAATAATGGGTAAGCTTTAAGGAAAGAAAACTATGCATTGAACAAACCAATTCTGTCTCTAAATATACATGTACTCTATATTGTATGGTTGATGTTTGCCGCATTTCTATTCAATGTAATTTAGGATAAGTAAATCCTTCTGTTTGGAATATTTCTAGGGTTGCAGTGGATGTATACCATATGGTGATGGGGAGAACACTTCATTGCTTTGAACAAGATTAGTGCGAAGTGCAGAAATCATCCGTTACTCGGGGATACGTTCAGGCTGAGAACACAGATGGCAGGAAGAGCCGAGAATAGAAGGCTTAGATGTTACAAGAGTTCTCATTTGGAAATGAAATTCTTTGTTAGGTGACAAACAAATTACAGGCACATAAAAGAAGAATAGCCTAGCCTTTGTGATAATACAAATTGTATTGTGCCATGAACATTTCTTTTCTTTAGAATAGCACAGTTGATCCTGCAATTTTCTTTTCAGTGATTATATTTCAATAGACCACTACATTATATCAAATCAAAATAGTGTACACAAGCTGTCCATCTGAGGACTGGCTATAGAAGGAAAATGGAGTGTGCCACCTCCAAGTCCCCTCACTTCTTTCATACGTTCACTGGAGAATGTTTAATATTAATCACAATAGCGAGGGACATTATCTGGCTGAGTGGTGCAAGCTCATGTAATAAGACTATGACAGCGGCAGGTTATGGGCGGATTGTGTAAACCTCTAGAAGTGCATTGGAGTTAGATAATACGAATCATCTTTAGTGCAAATCCCTGCCATTCAGACAGAGCCTTGCTCCTTCTATGCTACTCTTGCTTTTAACTATAAAATTAGCATTTGCATGGCCTGGATTGTTTATCCATGAATATTGTCACATAAAATAGTATAGGCAAATGTGAACTAAAACCAGTAAAAAAAATTGTCTTCATACCTTTATGTTGTTATGTTATCCTTTTTATGGCAATTATGGACTTTATGCATTACAAGAGATTTCATAGAAATCCTTGGAGTACAGGCATGCTTTTATTCCCATTTCTGCTACTATTTGAAGGATTTAGCCGAGGGTCCAGAGGCGGGTTGAGCAGACTTATTTCTGTGACTTTTTATATGAAAAGTTAAAATATATATTTTTTTAGTCCATGTAAAAACTAGTAGTGGTCCTTGTGAATTACATGTTTCAAGCCTTTGTGGATCTTAGGCGTAACCTCAGGCTATGAATAAACGCCATGCAGGATCAAGAGGCCTTAATCATAGTGGTCACCAGACTACTTTTTTTTTTTATCAAGCTCTTTTATTGTTTATTTTTTCATTTTTCAAGCAAGGCAAAGAACTGTTTACCCAAATGAAAAACAAAAGCAATGCGCAAATTTGTAAAGGTTAATATACCATTTAAACAGTCTCTTAGAATACATTGTAGTTTCAGTGAATTACATTAAAAAACATCACAAATATCCGCTAACTTGTGAGTCGAAAGAAGTAATTAAACAAAAGTAACAAACAAACAATATTGGTGGCTATGTTTAATCATCATAACCTAGGAGTAAAGGAGAAGTCCGGCCATTTGAAAAAATTGACAGCCGACAAGGGGGGAATAATAAACAATCATACTTACCTCTTCCCTTGCCTTTCCAGTACTGGCTTGCCGCTCCGGGACCTCTGCTACATGATCTATTTTGGCTGCAACGTCATGTCAGTGACTGGGGTGGGACACCACTGCAGTCACTGATTGGTTGAGTGGGCAATCCATAACCCTGATCTGGCATTAACCACCCCCTCCACTCCTGAGTCATGAAAATATCGGAACTTGGAGGGAAATGCCTTCCGTTGGGGGTCCCTGAGTCTGTGAGCTGATGCTTCGGGAGCACAGGGTGAGGTAAGTAGTGGTTATTTATTATGTTCCCCCTTTCCCGTACCAGCTGTCGTTTTTTTTCAAATGGCTGGACTTCGCCTTTAAGTTAGGTGGGTTGATTAATGATTATGTTTTAGTGTGACCATATGGTGTTTGCTGGCCTCCCATGGAGCTCATATTTTTGTGAAAGCTTTAATAGTGCCTATGCTGCAGGCTATATAGCTCTCAGTAGTGTATACAAGTCTTATGGAATGAGGAATATCAGAGAATGCTAGAAGTTGTTTCCATTTCTTGTGACTTTTGTAAGAATTTTACATAGTAGGTGTCTTTGTTCACGTTCACGAATTGCCTCTAAAAACTGGTATTTGAGAGCAAGGGTGAGGGTAAGCAGGTCTGGACGCAACTTCTTCAAAAGCACTGCTATTTGACCCCAAAAGTGTTTTAGTGTTGACCATCTCCACCAAATGTGAAGCAGAAACTGGATTAGAGAATGGGTACATTTTGCTTAATTTCAGTGGGGTATAATGCCAGTTCATTCTGGTCTTAAAGGCTTTTTTCTTGGGAAGTGCTTATTATGGACTTCATAGAACACTTAAAGACCAGTATCCAATTTTTGGAGGCAGGGATGTAGCTAGGATCCATGGGGCCCCATAGCAAAAAACTAAGTGTATGTGCATGGGGCTCTTGTGGCTGGAGGTGCAATGCTGCCACCTTCCACGGGAGAGACTGGCAGGGTGGGAAGTCAATGGCTTCTCGCTTTGTCAGTCTGAGCGATGCAGCTTTTAACTGTGAGCATTCATCGCAAATGATCACAGTTCAAATATCAGGGGCCTGCAGGCCTTCTTAATGCAGAGGCCCCGTAGCAGTGGCGTGGTCTGCCTTTATGGTAGCTACTGCCACTGAAGGTGCATTGTAGGGAGGACTCCCACTGGTGAATTGTGATCTTTAGTAAAATCTTCAAAGTCTATTACAGATTAGTTCCAGTTCGAGGAGAAGTTTATTAGATAGCGAAGACCATTTGTTTTAGAATGGACTAAATAAAGGATATGTGTTTTAACTTGGTGCTGAATCCCCATCACCTCTGTACACTGTATGTCTGAAACAGCCTATGTGCAGCAGGTGGTGTGGGGAGCTTTCGTCATGATGATCTTATGTATGCTTACTGCAAAGATTTCCAATAAGGATGCAGACCTTGGGAAGCTGGAAGACAAAAAAAAAGCATAGTTTTTCCTAAGTACTGGTTGAAAAGAAAGTCACGGAGCTCCTGAGAGACATGTTGACGTCTTTCCTATGTCTTTTCCAGTTGACCGGCCTGTCAGGGTATATGCAGATGGAATATTTGATCTCTTCCACTCAGGTCATGCAAGAGCCCTTATGCAAGCCAAGAACCTGTTCCCAAACAGTTATCTGCTGGTTGGAGGTAATCTACAGACTGACAAAAATGTTCTCATGACAAAGAAATGCTGGTGTTTGTTTTACAGATTTGTAATTATTATAAGTTTATGAAACAGTAACATATAAAAATCAGGCTGTGCGCAAATCATACTTGGCAAGAGTCCTAATTTTGGTAGGAAAAAGCTAACTCAAACATAGTGTTCTGGGGGACAGTGCCACATGTGATGTCCCAAATTTGTATAGTTAAATGTTGCCAGTAGGTTTGTTATTCTTGTTGGTATAGATTAAATGTATTTTATTCTCATTTGATTTTCAGTATATTTCAGTATATTCTATTATTCAAATGTCCTACCTAATGTAAAAACACAAAAAAATGTTTTAGATCTTTTCCCCTCAGTCCCCTCAGTTCTAGCAATATGTGCAATAAACGCAAACCCACCATGTATTTGTAAGTTTGCTGTGCAGTTCCTGCAGGTACATATGTCATAAATTGTTTTTGATATGTATACTGCCTGTATATATACTGTATACTGCAAATGTTTATTTGAGTGGTCGCTTGGAAAGGAGAGTACTTTCCTATGCAACAAAAATGAAAACCAAAAGGACACACTTGGCTCCTATCTAGTCTATGGGGATCTGTAGACACGTACAGCATATATACAAGCAGTATTTCCTGGTGTATATGCTGAACAATCCCACCAGATATGGTGTATTCTAACATAAACATGTCTTAGGCCCAGATTTACCAAAATGTCTAAAAAAACACTGGCAGTAAGGTGGGAAGGAGGTGTGGCCTGCTCCTGCGCCTAGGTTATCAAGGCTGGCCGGCTGTACTAACTTATTAAATCCAGCTGGGGAAAAAGGGGGCAGGGAATTATTTAAGACTGGCCTACGAGTACGCCTTCGTCTTGATAAATTTCCCTCTCAGTATTTTGCAACAAACATTTTTCTTAATGAACCACATGCTTTTGGCTGCAATCTCACCCTGCCCTTGAACCTCACTGATGTCCAGGGAAAATTGCAAGATTTCATAATTTAAAAAAAAAAAGAAGATAGTAATACATTAAAAAAAAAAACTAATAAAGATTTTTTTAAAGAGGTTATTCCCATTTGGCTAAAAAATTTGTATATTGTTGGGGCTGTACAGAAAGAAAAGCTATACTTACCTACCCTCAGTCCTCCGTAGCTCCCACTGCATCTTCCATTTGTTTGCTCTCCCTGTGTCTAAGACAAGAGCTCTGAGTGGGACCTGCAGACAGTGGTGTCTTGTTTTGGCCAGTAACTGACTAAGCAGTTAGGCACTGCTCCTAGTTCTCGTATTGGACACAGCCAGATAAGATGATCAGCACGGGACTGGAAGCATAGCTTTTTTTTTCTTTCCTGTGCAGCCCCAGCAATATTTTAATTTTTTAAAATTTTTTCCTGTAAATGTAAATCTGAAATGACAAAAGCAAAGTGATCGCTAGTCAGTTTCTTGCCATTAACTGTGAAAACATACTAGGTAAACATTACCGGTAACTAGAGATGAGCGAACCTCAAGCATGCTCGAGTCGATCCGAACCCGAACTTTCGGCATTGGATTAGCGGTGGCTGCTGAACTTGGATAAAGCCCTAAGGCTATGTGGAAATCATGGATATAGTCATTGGCTGTATCCATGTTTTCCAGACAACCTAAGAGCTTTATCCAACTTCAGCAGCCCCAGCTAATCAAATACGGAACGTTTGGGTTCGGATCGACTCGAATCCGAACCCGGTTCGCTCATTTCTACCGGTAACCATCTAATTCTGAAAGTGGTTTTTACATGTTTCTTGTGTACAGTTTCTGTATTTCATTATTGTATTAAGCAGAAATTACCTTAGGAACAGTTTTCTAATGGTGTTTGTCAGTTTGCAGTGATGAGTTAACTCACAAGTACAAAGGTTTCACAGTAATGAATGAGAATGAACGCTATGAGGCTCTGCGCCATTGTAGGTATGTGGATGAAGTCATCACTGATGCCCCGTGGACGCTCACTCCAGAATTCTTAGAAAAACATAAGGTAATAATGATCTCCAAAGATATGGATTCTTTGTTATTGATTAGTTGTTGGCCCTGTTGTAGAATATAGTATAGTAAATATTATTCCTATCCATCAATCCATTTATTCTGATCGGCTATTAATAGTTAATGTTGCATAGGAGCCCCTTCCTGCTGCCAATACATGTCAGACCCATCAATGCATGGCGTCCACAAGACCACTGAAGGTGTCCTGTGATATCTGAGACCAAGACATTAGGCGTAGATCCTGTAAAGCCTATAAATTGAGAGATGGGGCGTACTTGGATCAGATCAAGGTCTTGGGAACTTAGATGTCTATTTACCACCTTGAACTCTGTTTAAGGTCTGGAGTAGTGGATCCACTGGACCGTCACTAGCGATGGCACTAACCTCACCAGGGAGCGGAGTCTAAGGGGCCGCTGGTTTTCACCAGAGTCCGCCGCAAGGCGGGATGGACTTGCTGCGGCAGGCGACCCCCAGGTCGCTACCCCTGGCTTGGTTGCTAGTGACGGCAGGCGAGGCGTGGCAGGAGCAGTAGGCAGGAGATGGTGCTGGCAGAGGTCTGTAGGCGTAACCGCAGGTGACAGGCTGAACACAGGAGCAATAGTGTAACAGAGGAGGAGGAACCAGGAACGAGGACTAGAGACCAGGTAGCGGACAGGAATCAGGAACAAGGACTAGGGATCAGGTAGCGGACAGGAATCAGGAACAAGGACTAGGGACCAGGTAGTGGACATGAATCAGGAACAACAGGGAGCTGGGCCAAACGCTATGGAAAGCATGTGGAGGCTCCAACACCTGGAAGGAGGCAGGGCTGGAACTTAAAAGGAAGTGATTGACATACAGGCCAATTAGGAGCGCACTGCCCCTTTAAATCTGAGACAGCCGGCGCGCGTGCCCTAGGAGGCGGGGACGCGCGCGCCGGCCGGCACAGCGACGGACAGGAGCGCGGTGAGGTGAGGCGCCCCCCGGGGCTGAAGCAACAGCAGCGCCGGGTCCCTGCCTATGGACACCGGCTGCTGCATGGGGAAGAGAGGAGTCGCGGCGGCGGCCCGGAGCATGGGACGCCGCCGTGGCCCTAACACTCTGTCATGTTGAACCATTCTGGAATAAATTTTTCAGTATGACAAGGTGGACCATCTCACTGAATGGAGCCACTGCTATTACCAATCACTGCCCCCTCCCATTGGGGACCCCCAAATCCCTGCTCAGTGGAGCTGCAGAACGTGCATGTGTGCTGTGGCCCCATCCATTCCCAAAAGAGGTGTCGGAGAGTTGTCCTCTGTGTAGGTTGCACTCTGCTAGTTTTGGCTTACAAATGCTGATACAAAATACTGATGTAAATACTGCTGTGTAACAGTAGCTTTTCAGTCATAGGCAAATACATCAGTATTTGTGCCCTTTCACAAATAATCCCAATAACGTGAATTACTAATAGAAAATGATTATAAAACTTTGATGGGTGGGTCCCATTGAACAAAAATTGTTAACGGGGTTATCCAGGACTAGAAAAAAACACAGTTAATTTCTTGCAAAAACAGCACCACCCCTATCACTAGCTTGTGTGTGGTATTACAATTTAATTCTATCCCCTTGAATAAAATTGAGCTGCAAAACCCACACCCATAGTATTGCTGTTTCTGGAAGAAAGTGTTTTTGTAAACTCGGATAAGAGTTTATTCACACTGGCTACATTATGGTTCTTTCTTGGGTTTATATAGAGCAGCATATGTATAGACATAAACAGGAGGCCTCTTCCTAATAATAATAATAATAATAATATATATATATTTATTATCTCACAATATTATATAACTAACAACTATGCTTATTATAGAGCAAGCTTATAAAAAGCAACTTGAACTAAGCCCAGAGCATTTTTAAATGGCATTGCAGCATAATTCATGATCATGTTTTGGGTTTAGATTTGACACAAATTAGGAAGAAATGCTAAAATCTTCCCTTGATCTCCTTATCATCATATATGCATGCTCAACATACACACATAGACTTGTTATTACTTTGATCTAATGCAATTTGGTTCATTAAATTTTCATACATTCCGGGGAACCTCCCAGCTAAACTTTTCTATATACTTTACAGATGATGAGGCTCTTGCTTGGTTTATGTTATTTTATGTCGATGGGCTAGTCTGGTGAGGGTCTACAGCAGCCCTACCACAGAAGCCATATATTATAGTGAGCACAGGGGGCTAGAGCTGCTGATTTATTGTCTGTATGTTTAATCATGGATTTTGGAAACCTCCGTTATATGTTGTGTTCTTTATTCCCAGATTGATTTTGTGGCTCATGATGACATCCCATATTCATCAGCGGGTTCTGATGATGTCTACAAACACATAAAGGAGGCAGGTAATCTGCTTTACTATTCATGGTCAAAGTGGAAGAATAGACCTTGTTTCTGTAGAAAAAAAAGTACAGATATTTGGTATCGCCGCATTCATAATCACGCCGGCAATACAAGTAAGAAAGTTAAAAACATGATAAAACATGATAAAACAAAATGTTGTTTGGATATTGTCCACAAATTACCATCAACCTAAAGTACAATGTGTCACAAAAAAAACAACCTCAGAATGGCCTGGATACGGTATATATAGCATCTCGGAGCTATAAAGTGAGACAGGTGAGATTTGACCGAGCCCATTGGTGCCATTAATGCAATGTTCCTCCCCGCCTTCTAAGAGCCATATTGCTTTTTTTTTCCCACCTACAGGGCTGGTTGGGGTGTAATTTTTTTCCGCCATGATCTCTACTTTTTATTAATATCATATTGGTGTAAAAGAAAATTTTTGATCACTTTTTATTATTATTTTTTTTTAAAAGATCAGCAATCCTGGTGTGTTTTTTTTCCTCGATTACGCCGTTCACCGCGCAGGAACAATAATGTTATATTTTAATAGATTGGACAATTCCGAACGCTGCGATATATAATATGTTAATTTATTTTATTTTTTTATATTTATATTTTTATAATGGGCAAGGAGGTATATTAAACTTTTATTGGGAGAGGGGTTTATAAGGTTTTTTTTTAATACTTTTATATACTTTTTTATTACACTTTTTTTTTTTTTACACTCTTATTTTACAGTATAGCATGCAACTATTAGATTGCATATACTGATCTATGCTATGCCATAGCATATCATAGATCAGTGTTATCAGCGATCTATGCAGAGAGCCTGACTCAGAGCAGACTCTATACATAGAACGCCCATCCAACAGGCTTAACTAACAGTCTATTGTGATACAGGATACGCTGGTAATAGACAACTTCTTTGGTACAGACTTGTGTTCACTGGGTCTGTGCTGGTAGAATATGTAGTTATAGCGGTGCTTGGGTAGCTTAGTGTTGAGCAGTGAAGAGAAGAGTAGAGGAGTTTGTTGTGAGAGCCCCAACCCAGGGTAGTAGTGTGCTCTGCCGGAACTTGAGAGAGAGATACTTAAGAGAAGAATACTTGTAAGAAGAACACATGTGTCCGTGTTTTGCTTAACCACCTTCTGCCCTGCAGTGTCGAGGTACCAGCCCTATCGGGGTGACACAAGCCCCAGTCTTGGTTACCTGAGAGTAGCTAAGTGTCTAAAATTATCCAGTGTCACCTGCACTGCGAGATAAACCTACGTAGCCCTTCATTGCGGTTGCTTTGCTCTATCCGGATCAGTTCCTCTGTCCTAGGACACTGCCCTGCACTGTTTCAAGACGTTCACGGCATGGTCAGGAGGTGATCTCTGATTTGTCGTCCTTTTGGGGTCTAACACTGCATAGTGTACATAGTGGTACTCTTAGAAGTAAAAGTCTCTAGGTTTTCCATACATGTGTGTCTCTGACACACACCACGTCTCAACTGTTCCCTAGGGGCTAACTAACCACTTCCCCAGGGTCTGTGTGTATGTATGGAGAGCAGGGATAGGTAAGAGAAGAGAGACTATCTCCCATTAGTCAGCACAGACCAGGTGGTACATAAACTGTAACCCTTTAGCAGCTACAGCTGTGCAACACATCATAGAGTTTAAACATAACCCTGGCATCTGGTGGTGAAACTAAAAAATACACCTACATCACCACTGAAGGGATAACTTTGCGACAGGTGCCATACAAGGGACACCACGCCTGGCAGGCTTTATCTGTAACACTATAGCTTCTTTCTAATGCTGGGAAGGTTATTATGAGGTCAAGTTGCTATTTAATTCACTGTGATTAATCCTCCCAGCATTACAAAGAAGCTACAATGTTGCAGATAAAGCCAGCCAGGGACTTCTTTACATCAGTCTCATAAGGGAGGGGGGAGGAGGGAGAGACAGAGAGAAAGGCTCACACACAGATTTTTGAGTTTTCAGCAGAAAGTATCAGCTGAGAACTGGGAGAAGGAGGTGAAAAAGGTATGGAAGGAATTGTTAGTCTCACCATAGGAAGCAACATACTAAAAGTAATGAAGTGGAATAACCCTTTAAGGCTAAAAGTAGCCTGGTCATGAAGAGGGTAATGGATAAAGCTGTTGGTACATTTATATTAAAGAAAGAAAAACCCACAATGGTCAGAGAGAGAGAACCCGTAAATGACAATGGTAATAATACATTTTCATTTACTGAAAATAAAATAATAAAAATCAGACAATGCTTTTGAATTATCATTTATCAGAAAAATCAGAAAAATCAAAGCAAATAAACTGGCCTGGAAAAAATGACGATTCTCATAGAAAAGACTGAGAATAATTTGACCATAGAGACATTTTAAACTAAGGTGTGTCCTGTAATTAGCACCACAGGTATCTTCATACTTGTAATCAGCCAGTATGCTTATTTACTAGGTGAAAAGTAGTCAGTATGCTCTTTGGTGTCATGGTGTGTACCACTGAACCAAAGAAAGCTAAGGACTGGCAGACTGGCCCACCAGAGGACCCGACGTCTGAGTACTGGAATCTGCGGCACCCAATGCCTTCAGGGGTTGGTATTTTGAAAGCAGTCAGCTCTGCATACAGACCGTAGATCTGTTCCTGGCACTTAGCAAAGTTAAAGGGGTATTCCCCCCAAAATTATTTTTGCATTAATACATTGCCCACCCGTAGCTTTCCATCTTTCCAATATAAATTTATTAAGGATTCTGCACAGTTTTGCTGTTATCTAGGTGCCCCAACCCCCACGGATTGCATAGAATCATCAGCTCTCAGTCCACTCCGACACCGCTCCCTGCTCCTGGCCCCGACCCTCCGAGACGGCATCACGTGTCCTCCATCTCTTCAATGGGCTGGGTTAGCGCTTCTAACCCAGTCCACTGAAGTGAGGGAGGACAGTGAGACGCAGCACCGCCCACTGTGTGCCCCTCGCCCTGTAGGTCACCAGCTCTATGTAACCTCCCCACCTTGAGCGTACCCACAGTCTGTGCCCCCCCTCTCCCGGTGGCCGCTGGCAGCCTCCGATAAGTGCAACTGTGTAGCGGCGCCCCCCACAGAGATCACCCATATCATGCATCTCCCTCCCCCCACACTGTGTGCACAACCCCTTCACTCCTCCCCTCTCCATCAGGCTGTGCATTTACCCCCGCTCACCCGGTGGCTGCCCGCAGCGCTCCTGTGCCTGCAGCCCCAACTGTGTGACGCCCCCAGCCCCCTCATCCGCGGCCACCCGCAGCCTGCTCACCCCTGGCCGCCCGCAGCCCTCTCACCTGCGGCCGCCCGCAGCCCCCTCACCCGCGGCCGCCCGCAGCCCTCTCACCCCTGGACGCCCGCAGCCTGCTCACCCCTGGACGCCCGCAGCCCTCTCACCCCTGGACGCCCGCAGCCCTCTCACCCGTGGCCGCCCGCAGCCCTCACACGCGGCCGCCCGCAGCCCTCTCACCTGCGGCCGCCCGCAGCCCCCTCACCCGCGGCCGCCCGCAGCCCTCTCACCCCTGGACGCCCGCAGCCTGCTCACCCCTGGACGCCCGCAGCCCTCTCACCCCTGGCCGCCCGCAGCCCTCTCACCTGCGGCCGCCCGCAGCCCCCTCACCCGCGGCCGCCCGCAGCCCTCTCACCCCTGGACGCCCGCAGCCTGCTCACCCCTGGACGCCCGCAGCCCTCTCACCCCTGGCCGCCCGCAGCCCTCTCACCTGCGGCCGCCCGCAGCCCCCTCACCCGCGGCCACCCGCAGCCCTCTCACCCCTGGACGCCCGCAGCCCGCTCACCCCTGGACGCCCGCAGCCCTCTCACCCCTGGACGCCCGCAGCCCTCTCACCCGCGGCCGCCCGCAGCCCTCTCACCCGCGGCCGCCCGCAGCCCTCTCACCCGCGGCCGCCCGCAGCCCTCTCACCCGCGGCCGCCCGCAGCCCTCTCACCTGCGGCCGCCTGCAGCCTTCTCACCCCTGGACATCTCACTATGTCAGTTCTGCTACATCCTCATCACATCTCAGCTCTGCTACATCGTTTTCCCTATCTCAGCTCTGCTACATCCCCATCACATCTCAGCTCTGCTACATCCCCATCACATCTCAGCTCTGCTACATCGTTCTCACTATCTCAGCTCTGCTACATCGTTCTCACTATCTCAGCTCTGCTACATCGTTTTCACTATCTCAGCTCTGCTACATCGTTTTCACTATCTCAGCTCTGCTACATCCCCATTACATCTCAGCTCTGCTACATCGTGCTCACTATCTCAGCTCTGCTACATCCCCATTACATCTCAGCTCTGCTACATCGTGCTCACTATCTCAGCTCTGCTACATCGTTTTCACTATCTCAGCTCTGCTACATCCCCATTACATCTCCGCTCTGCTACATCGTGCTCACTATCTCAGCTCTGCTACATCCCCATTACATCTCAGCTCTGCTACATCGTGCTCACTATCTCAGCTCTGCTACATCCCCATTACATCTCAACTCTGCTACATGGCCATCACCTTCTCAACTCTGGTACATCATCATCAGGCATAAGCATTGCATGATGGGAAATGTAGTTTCCTATCTTGGATATAGACCATCTTTTAGAAAAACTTGTAACTCAGGAACGGAAGCAGCTAAAAAGACGGGAGACGGCTCAAAATTCTCAGGGGGACTTCGTGAACAAGACTAGCTAGGTTTGGAGGCATTTCATTTTTTTAGCTCTTGGGGGGAATACCCCTTTAAAAGCTATGGTCAGCGTAATCTCCGACACTGATCTATGTTACAAGTCAGCGGCATCCAGGAGATGAATCATGCAGAGAGCAGGAATACCAGGCAGTTCTTACTTGGAGAGTAGCAGTAGTAAGTCTGTATACTCTATATACTGGTGCTAGTTGAAGGAAACCATAGAAGAAGGAATATCAACTCTCTACCACTGTACATGCGTAATTTGTAACTATGTTTACACTGTGTAAAAAAAAAAAAAAGAGTCCATTGTTACTGATTTTTAACTGAAGTCAATGGAAGGCATTGAGGTCAATGGTATGATGGCTACCCAATACACATAGGGGGACATTTATGAAGGTTTGTCTCATTTCCTGGTTCAGCATGGGTAGGTGGAAACGAGGACAGGGTGCACTACTGTTGAGCTCGGTATCACTGTGTCTCCCTCTGAGGTAACACATGTCTCCAAGGTTAATTACCTGTTACATCATGGCAGCGCGAAGGGAGTTCAGAGAGGGGTCCTGCAGGGACCCCGCTCTGAATGGCGCCGCTCCCGGCTGGTATCTGCAGCTGGGGAGCGCCTCCATTAGCCGACGCGGGTCCTGTTGCCTCACCAGCTAATTAAGCATCTAAATGACAGCTGCATTTAAATGCTGTGCTCCGCACTTTCCTGGTATCTAGTGGGACGGGGAGATCCGTTCTTCTGGCCAGGCCGGGCAATGATGCTGACCCGGCTCGGCAATACATTGCTGTGGTCTGCAGCAGGCCGGATCTGATCTCATTGATCAGTGCTGTGTATATAGAAGTCCCCCAGGGGGACTTTTGGTAAAGTAAAAAATAAAGTAAAAATGTTTTTTTTTTATTAATAAAAAATCCCCTCCCCTAATAAAAGTCCAAATCACCCCCTTTTCCCATTTTATAAATATAAATAAACAAATAAACAGACATATTTTGTATCATCACGTGCGTAATCGCCCGAACTATCAAATTATGACATACCTGATCTTGCACGGTAAACTGTGTAAGCGCCAAAAAATTCCAAAGTGCAGAATTGCGCATTTTTGGTCGCATCAAATCCAGAAAATTTTTTTATAAAAAGTGATCAAAAAGTCGCATATACGCAAACAAGGTACCGATAGACAAAGTATACTTACTACTCCCTGAGGTCCCGACATCTCAGCCTGGCCACTACTCTCAGAGCTGGTCGGCAACCTAGACAACAAGCTATCAAAACTAAAGGGAGAGAAGGGGGGCCAAACTACAGAAGAAACATTTTTTTGCTAATGCAAAATTGTTTTCTTTGCATTCCCTATCACCCAATAAAATGTAGATGATAGGAACACCCCTTTAATTTAACAGAACCGTCATTTTTGTCCAATTCAAAAGCAACATCTGGTTTTCAGTTGATTTGAACTTAAATGTAGTATTACTTTTATAAGTTTAAAGTTATTTCAGTGACCATAGTTGGTTTGTCTTTCATTAACGAAATGGTCCCAACAATTTCCATGTGTGTCTCCCTGTCTGGAATATCTTTATTGTGATGTTCACATTAGATGTCATGGTACCTCCGGCAGCCTATATGTGATATGCATTAAGTAATAATTAGGTAAGATTTGCTTGGAGGAATTAATGGTAAAGGTTGTCTAAGACACAGATGACATCCCTAAGATTGGTAGATAATACTGCTATAACCACACTCCTATACAATCCTCTCATCCAGTGCACCTTTCCTCTCTGTGACAGGCATGTTTGTACCAACACAGAGGACAGAAGGTATCTCAACGTCAGACATAATCACTAGAATCGTCCGTGATTATGATGTTTATGCCAGGCGCAATCTCCAGAGGGGATACACTGCAAAAGAGCTAAATGTTAGTTTTATAAACGTAAGTATAAAGACTGCTAACAAAGCCGCTTCCCATAGCGACTACTTTTTTCCCCCCACCTTTGTTAACTACAGTGTTTAAAACCAGTGCTCCCATTTCATTTGCTGAGCTGGTCTAATGTAGAGTGTTGTGTACAACATTGAATAGAAATCTCCAGTTTCATTTTAAATCATAAATTATTACGAGAGTTTGATGGATTATAGGGGGATTAGATCGATAATCCCCCTTTAAATATAAATGAATTCCAGGATTCAGTTCTTATTCCTGATAATTATGCTTTTGTGTTGGAAATCCCTTTGAGAACACCAATGTTACAGATCCTAATGATATCACATAACCTGGCATCCTCTGACAAGACACATGGCCCGCTTTCCATTATGTCGTATACTTCTTGTATATGCAGTGATGTTTCAGAGCACTGTATAATAAGTACATTCCATTTATAATGCAATCAGATAAAAAATACAGGAACAAACTTGTATGGTATGAATTACACTATGGGTTCAGTTTTCTTTTGTCGGGAAGCCACTGTTTTAGTGCTTGCATATCTCCCCATTATTTCCCCAATAGTCGGTAAGTCCTGCAATGATCCAATGATTATTTATGTGGCCCTACCCACACAATGGTCAAGACTTCTTTAAAGTAAATGTACTATCAGGTACATTTGCTTTAACATGAACCGTTGCCCGATTCCCGTGTTTGGCACTGTTCTATCCACGGGTACCGGGCCAGTGCTGAAGTACCGGGTCAGTGCTGAAGCACTGGAGGCAGACTGGGCCGCCCCCAGTGGCAGGAATCCCACGCCCCTGTATAACGCGGCTCCATTGATTCTAACGGAGCTGCGTCATAGAGGGGCGGGGGATTCCTCCCACTGGGGGCGGCCCAGCCCGCCTCCAGTGCTTCAGCCCCAGCCCGCGGCTTCCCTGCGACGGCGCCGATCTGTTCGTGGGTTACGTTAAAGCGAATGTACCTGATGGTACATTTGCTTTAAACCAGCAATGATGAACGAGATTGGCACTTGTTTAGGCTACATTCACACATCAGTTTTTTTTAAATCCGTTTTCACTGACCAGGAAACACAGAATCCATTACAACCTATTAATTTTAATGGATGTATTCAATATCCTGCCTGATAGAAATGACTGTAAAATGGCCCCCAGACAACCATGTGACCTTTTTGGGGGGTTTGGGGCAGGTAATGACATCATTTTTGACATCCCCCTTTTTTTCCCTCTTCACTACACCTTTATTTGCGGATCTGCAAAAAAAAATAATTGGATTACAATATTGAGCACAGTACGGATGCACAACGGATGATTTTTTTGCAAATTGTAGGTAAAAAATAGAGGATTCAGATTTTCATCCTTGACGTGTGAATGTAGTCTTACAGTGAGCATTAATATTGCCCTTTAGACTCTATAGTGTCATCGCTTCCATTTATAATTGAGCCATGAAAGCTATGCTTGATTGATTTTCAAGATTCCAATGAATCCTGATAGATCCCAATAACCTATAATGAGGTCTGTCAGTATTTCCAGTAATGCGGGCTGCATTAATAGAGTTTTGGACTATTCTATAAAAATAGCTGGAAATCTAAAAATGTTAATATAGCCAGAATCTCCAATTTGCTCTGTACACTATAGGCCCGTAATCCCTTGATCTGTCACCTCCCTGTTGAAGTGTGAACTGGCCCCAGTACCTTATAGCTGCCGCACCACCTGAGAATGTCAGGCACAGCGCCTGAGAGCTGTGCATGGCAACTATAAGGTACTGGGACAGTCCATACTCCACCAGGGAGGGGAGCACAATAACTACTGCATCATCTATAACTGAAATAATAACTTCTGCACAGACTTCCTGTTCTTTCTCCCCATTTCTCTTTGCATAAAATATTGCTAATACTGAGAGCTTTCTGCTTCTTTGAGGTAGTTCTCTTCGGTTTCTGGTCCTGAGTCCCTTCACTCCAAGGACCCTATAGTAACCGTATGAACATAAACTGGAGTTCTAATGATATGCCAGTTGGCGTTCTCTGTGTAATCTCTAGAATATTATATTTAGAACAATTTAAACTGTTATTCATTTATTATTAGGAGAAGAAATACAGATTTCAAAACCAAGTAGATAAAATGAAAGAAAAAGTAAAAAACGTGGAAGAAAAATCTAAAGAATTTGTCTACAAGGTGGAAGAGAAAAGTCACGATTTAATTCAGAAGTGGGAAGAAAAGTCAAGAGAGTTCATTGGAAATTTTCTGGAGTTGTTTGGTCCTGATGGTGCCTGGGTACGTGCTACACTTCCATTCTTTTATGGCTATCATAGTGTTCTAAGTTCCTTTTTCTGTACTTGAGGCCCATGGAGCGTTTATTTTTGAATCAGGCCAATTTGGGCAGATATTGCTCTGATTGATAAAGACAACCATCAGTCGAAGAAACAATTATCGGCTAATTTTTCTTCTTTAAATGTGTTTAAAAATCATTGGCCATTGGCCGCACATTGGTACTTGTTATAGCTGATCCTTGGCCAATGGCTGATGTTGCACGATAATCTGTAAGGCTCTAGCAGATTAGTGCTCACCTACTCAGGATTTTGGGGACTTGTAACACATCCTTTAATAATATTAAACATAATAATAATAATAATGCTTTAATTTGTATAGCGCACACAGATTCCGCAGCACTTTGCCAATTATTTCTCCCTGTCCCCAATAGAGATGTGTAAAACTTGCGGTATCTGACACCAAAATGTTAGTAGCAAATCCTGTAAGTTCTAAGGATCAAACTAGCTTTTTCAGAAGATTCGAAAGTTGCTAGATTGAATTGATATTTGGGGAATCTAGGGGCCAATTCTTTGTCACATTCCGGAAATTTTTATTGAAATATTGTATTGCCCTTCAAAAGTTATACAAATCCCCAATATACACTTATTATGGAAAATGCTTATAAAGTGCTTTTTCCGTGCACTTACTACTGCATCAAGGCTTCACTTCCTGGATAACATGGTGATGTCACTTCCTGGATAACATGGTGATGTCACTTCCTGGATAACATGGTGATGTCACTTCCTGGATAACATGGCGATGTCACTTCCTGGATAACATGGTGATGTCCCGACCCGACTCCCAGAGCTGTGCGGGCTGTGGCTGCAGGAGAGGATGATGGCAGAGGGATGCTCAGTGTCCCTCCAGTGCCCTGTGCCCCCCCTTCCCCGCTGCTTTGGTGGTAAACAGCATGGACACCCTGACCAGTCTGTGGCTATGTAGCCTTATGCACAGCAAATATACAATACTGAAAGGAGTAAAATGTACGGAGCCAGGGGCGTAGTTGGATTCATGGGGCCCCATATAAAAAAAAACTGTACAGGGCCCCCCTCCCCTACACACAACACAAAGCACTGACAACACAAAAAGCTCTTGTGGCCAGAGACAGAATCCTGTCTGCAGCCAGAGGAGTGACTGGCAGAGCAGTTGGCTGCTTCAGTGTCGGTCCACTGTATTTTACTATAAGGGCCCATTAGGAGCCCTTATGGTTAAATATATAGGTGCAGAGCAGTCTACCTTCTGCTTAACCCCTTATGTACTGCAGTGTGTAAGTGACCCAAGGTTCACCTACATGCTGCAACAAAAAAAGGGTCAAAAAGCAAAAGACAAGGAGATCTCTGCTTCACTGCTCCTGCACTGATTAACCCTTACCTCTGCAGGAGCTACAAGTACAGAGGTCAGGGATTATCAAAGCAGTGAAGCAGAGATCTCCTTGTCTTTGCTTTTTAACCCTTTTTTGTTTTGCAGCATGTAAATGAGCTAAGCAGAAGGACACAGGATGGCTCTTACCTTCCCTGTGCATCCCCTGGCCCCCCTGGCCGAGCCCCATGGCAGCTGTCTTACCTGACCAGTAGCTACGCCACTGTATGGAGCATATAGCTTATACATTATAAATTGCGGAACATGGCAACATTGGTTTGGGTTTATAATTTTTTAACTTGTGCTCCAAATGGCCATTAAACAAAATGCACAATCATTAAATAGCAGGTACAACAAACCCGGAAATATAACCTAAATCCACGTAGAGTGCATGCCAATCAAGTTACTCCATCTATTTTAAATTTATCTCTAGCTGGGTCCTCAAGATCTAAAGTATCTACAAGGCATTAACCCTTTCCCAACCATGGGTCATTGATGCATCAGTGTCAAGTGTTTTTGGACTTTAGCTTATTATAATGATCCCATAAGCTGAAGTCCCTAGCTCTGCCCCCTCCCCCTGTTAGAGGTTTGTAACAGCGGCATGGGAGAGAGGGGAGGGGACAGAGATCGCGGCCTTCCCTCCTTACCTCTGGCCACTGTAGCCAGAAAACTGGAAGCCTGAGGCTTTTGGTTTCCATGGCTACTATTGGGGCTCTGCGATCACATTGCAGAGCCCCGATGGTTACCAGACAGAGAATTCTTCTTTTATAGAGAGCGCAGTATCTATAGGGCTGAATGTCAGCACCGACTCTGGTGCAGACAGTTGTGGTGGGTCCCTGGCGGTCACTGACAGCCGGGACCCACCGTGGATGAAACATGTAGGTTCTGGGAACGTGAATTAATGTCGCTGCAGCCTTGGCATAGACTGCAACAATGTTAATTCACAGTGCAGCGGCGGGAGGGAGTTAATAAACATTTCAAATGGATTACAACTATCTGTGGGCTAGACAAGGGCAGCCTGGTGTATCAACCCATCTACTTCATATAGATTCAAATTTACATGGACAATATGTTTTCAGATAAGTGTCTCTCCAATCTTATTACAATATTCGTCCTGTTTTGAATTCTAATAATGTGGGTGGTGCAGATTGTATCCATCTTGCCGCAATGGTTTTCCTAGCCTGATAGAGGACATGTTGGACACCTAGCAAGGTATAATGATTTGCAGATTGTCTAGAAGCCCAGTATACACTGCTTTGGGTTTAACTCCAGGGTGACACCAAAAACCCCTGTTATTAGATAATGATTTTTTTTCAAGTAAGATTCAAGTTCCCTACAGCTCCACAGCCTGTGTAATATGTGTGCCTCACTCTCCCTACATCTGGGGTAAGTGGAGTCAGATCTGTACCCTATTTTAAGCAATACGTGTGGTGTTTTATATACGTGGTATAGTAAAAGAGCGCATGGGCGTGAGGAATGCCCCTTTAATGTCATGGCTGAGCATGTAAATAGAGGTAGATATACTTATATTTAATAACTTACTAACTCTATTAAAGGGAAGGTCCCTTGATCTGAGGCAGCAGTTTAAAGACCATGTGGATAGCAGCTACAAAGAGTAACTCTGTAACCTACGAACCAAACATACTCCTGTAATAGTGCCGCTGGGACCTACTGTATGACATCAGCAACCACACTTTATAGCTTGTGGACACCTTGGGGATAGCTTGTCAATGGGGATTGATTACCCGATTCATTCTTTTTTTTTTGACTTGGCAAAAATCCATGAACATGTGATGGTTCATTTACAGACAAACTGCAGAACCACATTAAAGCCACATAAAGATTATAAACAGAGAATTAACCCCTTAAGGACGGGGCCCATTTTGGTTTTTGCGTTTTCGGTTTTTCCTCCTTGTATTTAAAAGGCCATAGCACTTGCATTTTTCCACCTAGAAACCCATATGAGCCCTTATTTTTTGTGTCACTAATTGTACTTTGCAATGACAGGCTGAATTTTTGCATTTGGTACACTACAAGAAAACAACAAATGGGGGGCATGCACAGCCAAAACAATTTATAAGGTTGGGTGCTAACAATAGGCATATAGAAAACCTGTATACCAGAGAAAGCAAAGAAAAGTATATGCCATATAGTAAGTAAGCACACCACAAATCATAGAATAAGCTCAAAAATAACAGTACTTTATTCCACAGGTACAAAAAGAGATATAAATAATACTCATAGATCCAAAAGAGATTAAAAACACTTAAAAAGCACACCAAACGTGGAGACACCACGTGAGGTGTCATCCACCTTGACACCCCGTAAGAAGATTATAATGTGTCCTGTTCAAAATAAAGAAGGTAAATAACCCTTCAAAAGTGAAAAAAATATATTGCCATAAAGAATAAGAAATCAGAACTAATACAAGCAACAATAAGATGAATAGGCAGATAATACAGTGATACCCAAACAATAGATAGTTACCACCTAACCAAGAAATGAACAGTGACACAACGGGGTGTCAATAGGAGGAGCCCCACGCGTTCCGTCCGCACTACCGGACTTCCTCAGGGGTAATGGGATATGTCAAAGGATCTATATTTATATGGTAATTCATAAATGCTAAATCTGAACACAATAAGTTTAATCAATACCTGTGTGGGTGATTGGCTCCATGTACCCTGGCTCCAAGATGGCGCCACCGGCGTCCCCAGTACCAGTAGTACGCATGACCAAAATGCACTGTGCGTCATGCGGTCACATGATAACAGTGTACCACATGACCGCAAGAAATCCTACGTCATACGGTCACATGAGCATAATACATCACATGACCGCATGTATTCACTACTAAATAAAAAATAAATAATAAAGGAAAATACATATATTTGCTCAACAAAAGTAGATCTACTTATAGCGGTCATGCGTATAATATATAACTGGTATCCATGAACAATCAAATATACCAATACATCGCAATGCGCATGCGTGGCCAAAATAAAGATAATCACGGAGTATATATAAACACCATACTGTGCTACACTTATAATGTACTGTGCGACCCCCAAACAAACAGTGCAAGGAAAAACAAATTAGTGATATATGTATAATAAGAAAAACCTAAATGCCTAATCATAAATAATGAACTGTAATAAATATGCCAGCGCAAAAAGTGCTACCAATGATTAATAAGATGTCCCCAACATGATTATCAAAAACCATATATACCAAAATAATTGTAATAGGTCCCATAAAAATTGGAAACCCATATATTGAAATATTCCCAATATTGGTGATATATATATCATTGCACATGTGCAAAAAAGATAATATTATAAAAAAGATACCTAAATACATGATCATAAATAGTAAAACATGTACATACATACAAAAATACATATATACTCACACACATACACACATACCAACACATACATATGCACATGTACGACCCCTTAATAGCTTTAAAAATACACCATTATAATAAATACGCATGCGCCAAAGAAATTATCAAAGATAGTAAGATGTACTAAAGGGTGACCATCATTTCCAAATTTACGACAATAGTTCTATGACATGATAGTTACCCTTTTAGGTTCCCCAACATGATTATCAAAGACCATACATCCCGGAATAGTAGTAATAAGTCCCATAACAAGTACTAAAGAAGATAGGAACACTAGAGACGCAAACTCAGAGCCAGGCACAAGGAGCCAATCCACAAAATGTGCCGAAAAAATTAATCGGCACAGTTGTAGTCTGAACAATAAATTAGTAATAACAAAGGAAAACATATATTTACAAAAAAATAAAAAAGAAATATACAAATATATACAGATGTATGCAATCACAGTCAAATGGCAATGGAAAGGGGACGCCAGCGGCGTAGTAGTGCCACACGAATATGTCCATTAAGTAGATATATACAATTCTTCAGAGAAAATCCATTCCGATGTAGAAGAGGGCCCAATGTTGCAGTCCTGATGAAATGACAGACAACCGTGTCCCAATACAGGCAATAAAGGCTCCATCTGCAATGAGGCATAAGAAGTCCCACGGGGGTGGCAGCTGCCACCCCCGTGGGACTTCTTATGCCTCATTGCAGATGGAGCCTTTATTGCCTGTATTGGGACACGGTTGTCTGTCATTTCATCAGGACTGCAACATTGGGCCCTCTTCTACATCGGAATGGATTTTCTCTGAAGAATTGTATATATCTACTTAATGGACATATTCGTGTGGCACTACTACGCCGCTGGCGTCCCCTTTCCATTGCCATTTGACTGTGATTGCATACATCTGTATATATTTGTATATTTCTTTTTTATTTTTTTGTAAATATATGTTTTCCTTTGTTATTACTAATTTATTGTTCAGACTACAACTGTGCCGATTAATTTTTTCGGCACATTTTGTGGATTGGCTCCTTGTGCCTGGCTCTGAGTTTGCGTCTCTAGTGTTCCTATCTTCTTTAGTACTTGTTATGGGACTTATTACTACTATTCCGGGATGTATGGTCTTTGATAATCATGTTGGGGAACCTAAAAGGGTAACTATCATGTCATAGAACTATTGTCGTAAATTTGGAAATGATGGTCACCCTTTAGTACATCTTACTATCTTTGATAATTTCTTTGGCGCATGCGTATTTATTATAATGGTGTATTTTTAAAGCTATTAAGGGGTCGTACATGTGCATATGTATGTGTTGGTATGTGTGTATGTGTGTGAGTATATATGTATTTTTGTATGTATGTACATGTTTTACTATTTATGATCATGTATTTAGGTATCTTTTTTATAATATTATCTTTTTTGCACATGTGCAATGATATATATATCACCAATATTGGGAATATTTCAATATATGGGTTTCCAATTTTTATGGGACCTATTACAATTATTTTGGTATATATGGTTTTTGATAATCATGTTGGGGACATCTTATTAATCATTGGTAGCACTTTTTGCGCTGGCATATTTATTACAGTTCATTATTTATGATTAGGCATTTAGGTTTTTCTTATTATACATATATCACTAATTTGTTTTTCCTTGCACTGTTTGTTTGGGGGTCGCACAGTACATTATAAGTGTAGCACAGTATGGTGTTTATATATACTCCGTGATTATCTTTATTTTGGCCACGCATGCGCATTGCGATGTATTGGTATATTTGATTGTTCATGGATACCAGTTATATATTATACGCATGACCGCTATAAGTAGATCTACTTTTGTTGAGCAAATATATGTATTTTCCTTTATTATTTATTTTTTATTTAGTAGTGAATACATGCGGTCATGTGATGTATTATGCTCATGTGACCGTATGACGTAGGATTTCTTGCGGTCATGTGGTACACTGTTATCATGTGACCGCATGACGCACAGTGCATTTTGGTCATGCGTACTACTGGTACTGGGGACGCCGGTGGCGCCATCTTGGAGCCAGGGTACATGGAGCCAATCACCCACACAGGTATTGATTAAACTTATTGTGTTCAGATTTAGCATTTATGAATTACCATATAAATATAGATCCTTTGACATATCCCATTACCCCTGAGGAAGTCCGGTAGTGCGGACGGAACGCGTGGGGCTCCTCCTATTGACACCCCGTTGTGTCACTGTTCATTTCTTGGTTAGGTGGTAACTATCTATTGTTTGGGTATCACTGTATTATCTGCCTATTCATCTTATTGTTGCTTGTATTAGTTCTGATTTCTTATTCTTTATGGCAATATATTTTTTTCACTTTTGAAGGGTTATTTACCTTCTTTATTTTGAACAGGACACATTATAATCTTCTTACGGGGTGTCAAGGTGGATGACACCTCACGTGGTGTCTCCACGTTTGGTGTGCTTTTTAAGTGTTTTTAATCTCTTTTGGATCTATGAGTATTATTTATATCTCTTTTTGTACCTGTGGAATAAAGTACTGTTATTTTTGAGCTTATTCTATGATTTGTGGTGTGCTTACTTACTATATGGCATATACTTTTCTTTGCTTTCTCTGGTATTTGGTACACTACGAAACCAGAAAAAAATTCAAAGTGTGGTGAAATTGAAAAAAAAAACCGCATTTCTTTTATTTGGGGGAACTGTGTTTTTACGCCATTCGCCCTGGGGTAAAACTGACTTGTTATGCATGTTCCATAAGTCGTTATGATTAAAACGATATATAACATGTATAACTTATATTGTATCTGATGGCCTATAAAAAATTCAAACCATTGTTAACAAATATACGTTCCTTAAAATCGCTCCATTCCCAGGCTTATAACGCTTTTATTCTTGGGTCTATGGGGCTGTGCGAGGTGTCATTTTTTGCGCCATGATGTGTTCTTTCTATCGGTACCTTGATTGCGCATATACAACTTTTTGATCGCTTTTTATTACATTTTTTCTGGATTTGATGCGACCAAAAATGCGCAATTTTGCACTTTGGGATTTTTTGGCGCTTACGCCGTTTACCGTGCGAGATCAGGAATGTGATTAATTAATAGTTCGGGCGATTACGCACGCGGCGATACCAAACATGTTTATTTATTTATTTGTTTACTTTTATTTAAAACCTGGGAAAAGGGGGGTGATTCTGATTTTTTTTTAGGGGAGGGGGCTTTTTACTATAAACAACACTTTTTTTTTTTTTTTTTTACACTTATACTAGAAGCCCCCCTGGGGGACTTCTAGTATATATACTGTGATCTCTCATTGAGATCTTTGCTGTATAGATATGCTGCAGAGATCAATGAGATAGGCACTCGTTTACTTCGTTTACTCGTTTACTTCCGGCTGCTGCAGCCGGAAGTAAACGAGTGCCGAGTCGGGGACGGCGCCATCTTGGACGAGTCCCCGGCCGGCATCAGTAACGATCTCCCCCACTAGACACCAGGGAACGGTTGCCTCCGGTAATCGGAGGCAGCTGTCAACTTTGAGAGCTGCCTCCGATTAGCTAATTAGCGGGCACGGCGATCAGACCGTGCCCGCTAGTAGCGGCGGTCCCGGGCTACATGCGGCACCCGGGACCGCGGTGCTTCAAAGCGGGGTCGCCGCGCGGCCCCGCTTTGAAGTGCTAATGAGGACATATGACGTACGGGTACATCATATGTCCTTAAGAGGTTAACTAAGGTTCTGTGGGCTCAAGGGTAAATTTTGGACTCCCACTCCCCCCATGACCACACTATTAGGTTATATATAGAGATGAGCAAACCTGGAGCATGCACGTGGTTGTTTAAATGACATTATGGCTGCCTGGTGTCAAGATCAATTTGATTTTATATTCTATCAAGATCTGCAGTAAAGCAGAGGAACACAAACCAAGTCCCTATACAATTGAAACAATAGTTCTAGTTTAGTCTGATGGGGATGCATGTAAAAAAAAGGTTTATATGCTTTGTAGTAGAGATATCAAATACATTTCTCTTATCTGCTGTATTTTGTATTTCACCAAATGCGTTGTACTAATAGTGTTCATTTTCTTCTAGAAGCAGATGTTTCAGGAAAGGAGCGGGCGGATGCTCCAAGCATTGTCTCCAAGGCAGAGTCCTACAGGCAGCCCTACTCGGGAACGTTCTCCATCCCGTTCTCCTTCGCCTCCTTTACCATGGATGCTCAACAAGCCCTCACCACCATTGTCACCCAAAGGTGCAGCCTCTGCCTCTCTCAGCAGCATGAGCGAAGGAGATGAAGATGAAAAGTAGCCAGTATATGACATTATAATATAAAAGCAATTATGCCTATTCCCATCACTGGGGCTACCCTCTTATCACTTAGGTGGCCTCTCAAAGGGATAAAACAGGTAAAGTAAAGTTTGATCTGAGGATTCAACCTGAGAGCAGCATTTTGGGACATGTATATATTATATATGTTCCTGATTACCTAGTTAAATTTTTTATTTTAAAGAGGGGTCCCGAGACCCCACTGTAGGTATGTATGGACCAATTAGTAATGGAGGTTCAGTGTCCAATCTGGCCAGAAGTGACCATGCCAAAGCGGTTTGATGATAAACTGGAGAATATACTACAATTCAGAAAATGTGACGTATAACAACAACTATTAAGAGTAATATGGGCATGTGGTTCCTGGTATACTTGAACCTTGTGTATATGGCTGCAAACCATGCACACGATATAGACTAGTAATATTCAGTCGTTGATTTTCATGTGTTAAAAGTATAAAGATGAGGCAGGAATAGTACACTGTGCATCTTCTGCATGTTACATTGTGTTAATCTCTGACCCCAAGGTGCATAATAAACTTGATTTGCACTGATTGTATAAGCCCCCGATATACTGGTGCTGAGAGACAGAGTAACCTGAGTAACTGCTGATGCGGAGAAAACACTGTACCCAATATTGCACTAAATATTTCCTTAGAGTTCAGTACTATTAATATCTAGCTTCCTTCACCATTACAACTGTATCAATGGAGAGACTTAATATACTAAGCTATTGTAATCTCATGTGCTTGGCTGTGTTATGGCTCATTATAAGTAACAGTATGAGGAGTAATATGGCATTTCTATAAGTGTATGGGGAAAATACAGCGGTGCTTGAAAATTTTTGAACTCATCAGAATTTTCAATATTTCTTTATAAGTTTCACCAAGAAGTAGGATAAAGAGAAACAAATCAAACAAATGAATCAAAAATAGTAGATTTGGTCATTTATTTATTTAGGAAAACAATTTAATGTTACATATCTGTAGGTGGCAAAGGTGACAGAGTCTTTCCTTTCAGTGTCTGGTATGACCCCCTTGGCAAGAGTAACTCCATCTAAATGTAACTGGTAATTGTCGAATAGTCCTGCACAACGGCTTGGAGAAATTTTATCCCATTTCACTGTACGAAACAGCCTCAGGGTATGTTCACACGCTGTATGAGACCGGCTGTTCCGTGACCCGGCTGGGTCATGGAACGGCCGGTCTCAGAAAAGATCATCCCTGCCGGTACTGCGGGATGATCTTTAGCGACGCTGAGTTCTGATGCAGGCACATCCATGCATACCCGCATCAGAACTCTCCACTGCACACAATGGAGCGTGCGGCCGGAGCCACTCGCTCCACTGTGTGCACTGACACGAGAAACTGGCATGTCAGTTTCTTGTGGTGCTGCAATGGATCCCAGCCGGAGTGTATGCCATGTGTATACACTCCGGCCAGGATTCCCTCAGTCTGCAGCATAACGTAAGCACCGCAGAAATCACGGCCGTGGTAACAACGTCCGTGATTACCACAGAACTTACGTTGTTTGAACATAGCCTTAATCTACTTCAGGTCCTTCTACAACACTTCTATTAGATTAAGGTCAGAACATGACTGCTCTAAAACGTATTCTTCTTTAACCGCCTAAAAATGGATGAGGGGTATAACCGTCATACCATCATGAATGGGTACAGAGCTGGGGACCGCAACTAATAGCTGTCACAAACGTATCGGTCGCAGCGGGTATTTACCACTACATTTAAATGCTGATTAAAAATAAGTCAGTGGTGGTCCATCGGTGGGATCATTCCCCCCACCCACAGTGAAATTGTAGAGGTGGGGGTTGCTGGTCTTGGCCTCACCGACATAATGACACTGATCGCCAAGGATCAGCTACTATGGGCTCCAGTAGCCCTTAGTAATAAAGCAAAGATTACATAGATCAATGCAGTACATATGTATGCATTGCTCACAGAAATCCCCTAGGGGCACTAGAAATGACTGTAAAAAAAGTCCTTCTCACATTAAAAGTTTAAATCACGCCCCTTTCCCCATTTTTTAAATAAAAATAAACATATTTGCTATTGCCATGCGCAGAATTGCCTGAACTATTAAATTACCCCATTCCTGATCCCACACTGTAAACAGTGTGAGTGCAAGAAAACACCAAAGTGATTAAAAAGTGATCGAAATGTTGCATATTCGCAAGCAAGCTACCGATAGAAAGTACAGATCATGGCGTAAAAAAAAAAAATGACACCACAAATAGCTCCATAGGCTATTATTTATTTTTTATTTCACCACACAAATAATTTTTCCAGTTTCGCTGCATATTTCATTGAAAAATTATGCATGTCATTGCAAAGTACAATTGGGGTCGCAAGAAAACAAGAGCTTACATAGGTCTGTAGATGAAAAATGCAAGTGCTATGGCCCTTTAAACAGGAGGAGGAAAAACAGAAGTGCAAAAACTAAAATTGGCTCATTCCTTAGGACTTGTGCGGTTAGGACTGCTGTCTTGCAATATGACCCATGTTCTCTTGAGATTCAGCTCACAGACAGATGTCCTGACATATACTTTTAGTATTTGCTGGTATAATTCAGAATGTATTATTCCATCATTTATAGCAAGCCATCCTGACCCAGAGGCAGCAAAACAGGTCCAAACTAATAATAACATTACCACCACTGTGTTACACTTATGAGTATTCATGCTGGAAGGCAGTGTTTTTCTTTATCCATTCCCTACTTTGGTCTCATCCATCTATAAAACATTGTTCCAATAGCCTCTTGGCTTGTCCAGGGGATCTTTAGCAAACTGCAGACAGGCATGTCCTGCCATACACACTATTGTTCAGTTGCCTCCTTTGGGTTCTTTGGGACCTTGCAGGCTATTATTGCAGGCCTTGTTCCTAGCATGATATTTCCTGGTGAATTATTACTAGACAGGGTTATAATTGATAGTTGTTTGATTGTCTGCCAATCCTAAAGGTTCACATACTTTTGCTGGCAACATATATGTGGTGTTTGATGATCATCAATAAATTAATGATCAAGTCTAATATTTTGGACTTTCCATTTTTGCAGAAATATTAAGAGATCTGAGGGGTTCACAAACTTTTAAGTATTCCTGTATATACCTTTATAAGTCTCAAATTCATATAGAGGCACAAAGAGGTTTTTTCTTACTGTCAGACTAATGTAGAATCTGACAAACAATCATGTCAAGCTTCATTATGGAAATAATTGTTTCTAGGGAGTAATATCTCTGTAATACACTGTAGAGGTATTACACTATGGCACACGGAGAACCTACATTTCTTTAGTAGTGAGCAGTAAAGACTCCATGTACCAGGCTATAGGCACTCTGCTAATTATGTAGAAGGGTTGTTGTTGACCTTACCAATCTGTCCCTTACCTTGACGATTGAATGTGGCCATATCACATATTAGAAACTTAACATATTAAATGCTTGTATTTTTGGGAAGCGCACAGATATGAAATCTTATAAAACATATTTTTATTAATATTATTAATTACAACAACAATAATAATAATAATAACAACAATAACTTTATGTTCTGCCCTGTGACATAGCTACACTCACTGGCCACTTTATTAGGTACACCTGTCCAACTGCACGTTACCACTTAATTTCGAATCAGCCAATCACATGGCGGCAACTCAGTGCATTTAGGCATGTAGACATGGTCAAGACAATCTCCTGCAGTTCAAACTGAGCATCAGTATGGGGAAGAAAGGTGATTTGAGTGCCTTTGAACGTGGCATGGTTGTTGGTGCCAGAAGGGCTGGTCTGAGTATTTCAGAAACTGCTGATCTACTGGGATTTTCACGCACAACCATCTCTAGGGTTTACAGAGAATGGTCCGAAAAAGAAAAAACATCCAGTGAGCGGCAGTTCTGTGGGCGGAAATGCCTTGTTGATGCCAGAGGTCAGAGGAGAATGGGCAGACTGGTTCGAGCTGATAGAAAGGCAACAGTGACTCAAATAGCCAACCGTTACAACCAAGGTAGGCAGAAGAGCATCTCTGAACGCACAGTACGTCCAACTTTGAGGCAGATGGGCTACAGCAGCAGAAGACCACCCGTTACTAGCATGGTGTACCTAATAAAGTGGCCGGTGAGTGTATATCTCATATATGTGAAAGTATGGTGTGTACTCCATTGCCCTTAAAATGTCCGGATAATCTAATAGAGAAAGCCACTTCTATATTAATACATTAGTTTAGGCCATAGTTGAGTTTTAATTATTTTTATAGTTTATATTGTTCTTTTTTTCTGTCTAGACACGCACACAGCATCCAATAAAAATGTCAGCTTTCATGTCTACTATGCAGGACCTGAGAGCTAACTCTAGGTAAGCCCAATTGTTCCTGTTACTCTCCTGCTTCCACCCATTTTGAACCAGTTCGCACAGTTATTCTCCCAGAAATACCTGGTTGCACCTTTGGACACAGTCACACCAATCGTTATATTGTGCTAACAACTAAAAACTCTTTGCACATAGGACCTTGTTGGCCACAAAATATAGTTTCAATCTTTTACACAGGACAGTCATCTTTTTCTGTTGTATCCTATGGTGCTTTTACCCCTATACATTGTTCCCTGTATAAGAAAAGACTACAGAATTCATCAACACCAATGCACATGAATAAAACTAAAAGTCTTAGGGCTGCATTACACAGCCTGATCACTAATGTAAACAAGAGTCGTTTTGCTAGATCGGCGCTGGCTTACTGAGAATTACAAGGCCTGATAATCGTGCAGCAAGGGCTGCATGGACATCGTTAGTAAGGCCCGTGCAGTCCTTGCCCTAGTGTAATAAATAATAATAAACATTATACATACCTTTCTGTGCTTCCCAGTGTCCTTCTCACTTTTGCCCGCTCCCTGCTGCAACTTCTGAGGCAATCACTATCCGAGACGGGACAGCACCGCGGCCAGTGATTGGCTGAGTGGCCCGTCACTTCAGAGACAAGGTCTGAAGTCCTAGTGGTGGCTACGTACAGAAGGCAGAAGCGAGAAGGACACCAGGGAGCCTGGAGAGGTATGCATAAGGTTTATTGTTTTTTACACATTCATCAGCCATTGGCCACACATCGCTATTTCGCATAGTGGAATAAGCAACAACAATCAGCCAATGATAGTTTCACCAGTTGATTGTTGTCTTGGTCCAAGCTCTCGGTGGATGAAAATTTCATTAATTCATTTTTTAAATATAACTGTTGTAACAATGTGGTATTGCACATAGGAACCATGAAATCCTCCATCTTATATTTTCTGTGTTTAAATATTTTGCATGTGCAAAAGTTTAAAGTGGTTTTCAGTTAAATGGGACTGAGCTGCAGCACCAGGTACAACAGCATACATTTTTAGGGGACGTCCCTTGAGTAAGCTGATTGGCAGGGTAGATCACCGATCCAGGGGATCGATGACCAATCTGCTCTGATATTGATATCAAAGTCCTAAGAAAAAGACATTAATCTTAAGTGAAAATTGAGTCTAGAAGGAATATGCCATACTATTGTATTAACACAATATAAAATATCCATATTACATAACACAATAACAATACCCATTGCAGTGCAAATTATAATAATTATTTGCAAGAATAACCTAACAAGTATGATCATTTCTACCAAGTCCTTCACATCTATAGAAATTGTCCTGTGCAGCCTTTGCTGTGGAATTTGTTTAGACCATGGAAGAGTGTGTGTGTGTGTGTGTGTGTGTGTGTGTGTGTGTGTGCGCGTACAATTCAGTAGTTCCCACCGGATTCACCAAGATGTTGTAGCGATTTAGTGACTTACACTATATACCAGAAAATACATAGACAACTGACCATCAAACCTATATTGGCTTGTTGGATATCACCAGATTTGTTACAAATTTTTTGTTGTGCGACCAGCCATACAGTATAAAACGTATCAAATCAGTATACTGATATAAAGTATACTATATACTAATATGAACATACTCATCACTACCTGCTGCAATGTGTGTCCAGACACTAGACTGCTGCAAGGTTTTTCTCTTCTTTTCTCACTTGAGACTGATTCCTGCTGGTTCCATAGTAAGCGTCTTGTCCGTCGGCTGATCATTGGCCCATTCAGATGATAGTCACCTCATGTAATAAGGCTTATGCTGTTTATACTGAGAAGAAGGCATACAGTGTATGGGCTTCATGAGAACTACATGTTAATGGGCAGGAACGCTTGCCATTTTGTCAGAGGTCCTGACTCCTATATAGCAACAGGGATGTGCTATGCATTGCTGTATATCCCACATAAGATAACACTCTGTGGGCATTCTACACCTGGAGATGAATCTGAGATTTTTGAGTGTGTCTATAGGAAACTGTCCATTAAGCCAATAATTCTGAGGTCAGATGTGTGAGAAGGTCTGACTAAGGGCCTTATTCCACGGGATGATTATCGTTCGCATAATCGTTAACGATAAACTATCCAAACGACCGCTATTACGAAAGACCTGAAATCCTTCACCCATTTACATGGAAAGATAATCGTTACTTATGATCGTTCTTGCGGTCGTCTTGTCGTCGCTATTGCGTTCGTCACTACTGCGAACGACTTCTTATTCAATGCGAACGATTTGAGAAGGAGCAACAATAAAAATAGGTCCAGGTCCTATTAAACGATCAACGATTTCTCAATCAGTCGTTAGTTGTTAACTGCTATTCAAACGAACGATTATTGTTTAGATTTGAACGATTTAACGATAATCGTCTGGTGGAATAGGGCCCTTACAATGGGCAATAGAATTCATCCCAAAGCTGTTTGATGGGGCCATGGTCAGGGCTCTGTGCAGGTTGCTTCTCCAAATAGGAATATTTTATTCGCAAATCGGCCATTTGCGTATAAAATAATACGCAAATCGGCACTTTCCGCCAAAAATCATCCGTTCGCCGGATGATACATGTGGCCCTTAGTCTGGGTGTCTACACACAACTGTTCATACCTTCACAAGAACATCTGATACCATTCTAGTAGTAATTGATCTCTATTTTATGTGGAACAAATTCACAAAGAACATCGTTAATGCCACCTGGCTCAAATGCCTAAATAAATGCAGCAAAATGGCTACACTTGGGCATGTAGTAAAAGTTATTACTATCAGTGTGATCTTACAGCCCACTACATTTGGAATGGTGAAGTGAGGATAGTGCTCATGGGTGGGACTAAGGGACAGTTCACACGGAGTAAAACTAGCAGAATCCAGCCAGCCTCTGTGTCATACAGGCAGTCTATGGGACGGCGTGCGCACCTCCTCTCTCCGCTCGGAAGAATTGACATGTCCTTCCATAGACTGCCTGTATGACACAGAAGCTGGCAGAATTCTGCCAGTTTTACATCTTGTGAACTGGCCCTAAAGGGAACAGTAGACAACATTGTCAAGACATTCATGCTGATCAGACAACGGTGAGGATTTTGGGTCCGAAAACAAAAGGTGATTGGTCAGCTTTAAGCCTAAGCTGTAAAAACATTTCAATAACTCTGTTAATCGCATGATTTTCTATCAAATATTAGTAATAAAGATATTATTAAACCATCGGGTCTGTGTGTATATATCCTGAACCTTAGTACCTTTCTACATGTAATGAAAAGCTATAAAATGAGGATGGATTGGTAATAGTCTAGGAGAATGTCAGACAGAAAGTTTGGGGGGTACAATGGGTGACACAAGCAGACCCCTCCTTCACTGACAGGTATGGGAACATTGATATATAAATGAAGGTGGATACAGCACTTGGGATTCATGAATGGTATTCTATAATGAAATTAAGTGAGGTTACCGGGTGCATCAATACTTAGACAAGCCAATAAATTTCATTTAGAATCTTGGCCATGATCCTTACATCATTTACTAAATGAATTTGTCCATCACAGTGGATGCCTATACTAATCTTCAACAAGGCATTTATATTGTATAAAGTCTACTGTAATTCCATTAGAAACCTGTCTGCAGTAAATTCCAATCTCCCAATCTTTTCTGTCTGTGTCCTACTCACAGGCTGCCAGGAAGGTGAGGTATAGTAAGTTGTTTGACAAGAGTCTCATGCTGGAAGTTGATGATTTTGTTCAAGTACAACTCCAGCCAGGGAAAATTACTTTCTATTAAAAAATACATTGAAAGTTATATAGATGTCTCTATACAACGTATTGCCGTGTCTGTGCGGTTCTGCCGCATCGTTGGTTGATTGAAATCCAGGAAGTGAAGAAAACTGGCCTCCTTGCAGTCCCCTCTATCTCCTTCCCTCCCCCACCCTCCCAGGAGACAAAGATCATGTGACTACTATCTCACAATAAATTTGTTTGCTGAGCACAGGCTGAGGACGCAGTGGGACTGGGGATGGAGAAGAGGTAAGAGGGGTCGGAGAAGGTTGGGGCACGGGTGGAAGGCACAGGGTATGGGGGAGTAAGAGAGACAGGATGTTTTGAGCATGAACAGCAATGACTACTGGGAACAGCAAAAGAGATGGAGTAGGCAGAAAACTGCATCAGAAGAGTAAAACCACATTAGGCATGTCAGGGGGGGGGGGACATGGGTAGGAACCTTGCATTGTTCCCACCATCATCATCCATTATGATGTCTGGAGCTCTGAAATCTTTGCACTATTGTACTGACACAATCTGTCAGCATACTGCTCTAAACAGATCCTAAGGCCTTATCCACTTGTCTGCATAAGTTATCAAATATGGAGTACTTTGTAACCCATTATTTCCTATGGTGCAGTTCACACATCCTGTATTTTTGCAGATCCACAATTCTTCACTTAGGAAAAAAAAAAGACATGTAAGACATGTTCTGCAATTCTGTGACATCACTATTTAAGTTCCTCCTACCAGGGGATCATGTGACCTTTTTGGGGGTTGAGACAGCTAGCGACATCATTTTTTGCCATCCCCCTTTAATTTTTTTTGCAAAGATCCGCTAAAAAGATCAGCAAAAAAATACAGAGCATAAGGACTACAGATGCACTGCTGAGGTTATTTTGCAGATTGCGGAACAAATATTGCTTAGGGTGAAACTCATTCTTGAAAATATAATGACGTGTGAATGTGGCCTAACTAGAGATGAGCAAACCTGAACGTGTGGCATTTGATTACTGGTGGCTGAAAAAGATGGATGCTGCCCTAGGGAGCTTCTTCAGCCACCGGTAATCAAATGCCGCACGCTCAGGTTCCCTCTTCTCTATTCCTAACACAGGGATGGCGGCAGGGATCACTGTATCAGACTGGAAAGACTTCCTCCAGGACATACAGCAGCTGATAAGTACTGATAGGCTTTTTTTTTTTTTTAAAGGGCAACTCCAGCGTTTTTTTTATATAACTCTATAATGTGTCTAAATAAGCGGTCTGGACCCGATTCCCCCCTTTCCGCCCCCTCCCCCCACCCGGAAGTTAAATAAAGCATACGTACCAGATTACGGTCAGCCCTGTCCTCTTCTTCTGGGCGCCATTTTGTGACGATGTCGTCACAGCAGGGGGCGGGCCAGGTCTTCATCCTCCTCTGCGTCTTCAGGTAAAGTGAATAGGAGATGAAAAGGCTGCTGGTGCACCAGAAGCCTTTTCATTGGCTGGACCGCATCACATAGCTTCCAGCTTGCTGGAAGCCATGTGATGCGCACCAGCCAATGAAAAGGCTGCCGATGCGCATGTGCACCAGCAGCCTTTTCTCTCCCATTCACTTCACACAAACCCGGAAGTGAGGGAGTTCTGAAGACAGTGGCCGGAGGTGGCGGAGTTGCGGGCGGTGGGAGATTCAAGTGTCGATCGTCACCGGAGGGATGGTGAGTATGATATGTGTATGTGTTTTTTTATTTATTTTTTTTAGGTCCCGCCGGAGTTGTCCTTTAAATCAGTAGTTGTCTCTAAATATGTATAACTTTCTGGCATCAGATTATTAGAATTTTTTTTTTGTGCTCCTCATCCCCCCCCCCATCCGTATGCTTACATGATGGACAGTCAGGGTGTCTTACGCCCTATACATACATTACAGCATCTTTTTTGTTGTAGTGACCTGCATAAGGCAGCATTCATGTAGTTTGTGTTTATAATCCGTCTGGAGGTGATGCTTATACATATTTATGGAGCTGGCATGTTATGTGATTAGCAATAAAATGATCAAAAACTATTACAATAGTAAAGAAGTGTAAAAAATAACTACAACTGTATATGAAGTTGTTGAATGTGTTTTGGGTTTATTTGTTCTTTATCCAATAAAACTTCATAACATACATTTCTGACACCTTGAACTAAAAGCAACACAATTTAAAGCTATAAAATATTTTGTTTTTATTAACTGCAAGAAGAAAAAAAATCTAAAAGAATTTGCCCATAATTGCCTAGTACAAGGATTTTTAAGCCACTACTTTGACAGCTGTGCCACCTGCTGGACAAAACAGGCTTTCCCAACAAACATGGATGTTCGCTTCTTGCTAAGTGAATTATAATATATTAACTTTTGCATGTTCTTAAATTTACATTTTATTTCCCCTTAGAACAAAATAAACCAGATAAATTCTATTATATTTCAGTGATAACAAATATGTGATTGATTAAAAAAAATAATTTTCTTCTAAAACTTTTTATTCAAAAGAGAACATCAGAGTGTACAAACACATATTCAGTTGAGGAAATAGAAAGGAGGTGGAAGTTTGAAAAATCTAGGCAACGAAAGCACAGACAGTACTTTTGTATTTGCTACCTTGGGGGGGGGGGGGGGGGGGAAGGGAAGAAGGGAGTTCTAGGGGGATGGGGTAGGGATAGAGGATTGGATCGTTGCAAGTATTGCTGGCGGAGAGAAGTCATTCGGCCAAGGAGAAGTTTCTGAATTTAGCCCAAGGAGCCCAAATTTTTGCGAAAGTGTGGTGCCATCTCTGTTCCCAGAAAGCCAACTCCTCTAGGCAGTAATGCTGTTCATCCTTCTGGATCCAAAGCTGCTTTAGAGAGGGGGCCGCCAACTTCCGGGAGGCTGTGATGAGAGGTCTCGCTGCAGCTAGCAATGGTCTGACCAGCCACTGAGTGGATAGGCAGAGGTCAGAGGCTAAGAGCTGGAGAAGGCAAGTCTCAGGGGTTCATGGTAGAGGGAGACCAATAATTCCACTGATACGAGAGGAGATACTACTCCAAAAATTGGAAATCCCCCGGCAGTGCCACCACATTATTTGTAGGGTTGAATTTCGGGGTTGAATTTGTGAAATTTAAAGGGAGTGAGATACCAATGGGAGAGGACTGTGTATCCATTTTCTTGCAGTCTAATGCATCTAGAGGGGGGCTTCACTTGTAAAATCAATTCCTCAAACCAAGTGGGCTGACATGGTTCTGTAAGTAGTAGGTAGGTAGTTAGCGCCTCAGTACTTATAATCAGCTTATCGGGGTTGGTTGGATGAATTGGATATGGATGGTTGCATCAGGAAACCTATGTACAGAAATATTCTTAGAGGCAATGCTTTTAAAAACTCACAGAAGTGCCATAGACTGCATTGTAATGCACTACCAACCTACCTGTCTGCATTTTTAAAGCATATCCTGCCGACTAAGTGATAGGTACCCTTTAAGGGTCAATACTAGAGATGAGCAAAGTGAAGCATTTCGGGGGGATTCTGTGTTCACGCCATTTGCCCTATGGTAAAACTCGCATGTTGTCTATGTCCTTCATTGTCAATAAGATAGGCAACTTACTAAAAAATCTTTACATTTTAACTAACTAGTTTTTAAAATTTCTCTATTACCATCCTTATATATGCATACATTTTTTTGTCTATGGGGCTGTGTGAGGTGTCATTTTTCGCGCCATGATCTTTACGTTCCATCGGTAGCTTGCTTGCGTATATATGACTTTTTATTACAATCTTTCTGGATTTGATGTGATGAAATATCTGCAACTTCACTTTTTGGAATTTTTTTTTGCGCTTTTGTTGTTTACCATGCGAGCAGGGTACCCCTGTCCTCAGGTTGTGTGTGGTATTACAATTAAGCTCTATTCACTTGAACAAAACCCACACCCCAAACTGGGGACAAGAGTGGTGCCGTTTCTGGAAGAAAGTTGCCATGTTTTCTTGGCCTGGATAACCCCTTTAAAGGAATATATTAAAATCTATTTTTATGGACTTGATTGTAACACGACCTAGTTAATGGAGAGAACAGTTCTGAGGGGGAAGTTAGAGCAAATACTTCTATATTGTATATGTAGACATAGATTATATATCTTCATGCCTGATTGTATGAGGTGTTATATATTAAGGTAAATGAGGTGAAACCTCAATGAATAAGAGACAATGAAAATCAAATAACAAAATCAAAGAATTCTTAAAAAAATAGGTTTATTACTTTTCAGCAATTTTCTTTTCTTTAACACGATAGAATATACTAATCCATTAGGGAAACAAAATAATCCAGAGGAGTAAAGCAGCAAGTTCATTGAAACACTCAACAATATAAATAATACATAATGCTAGAGAACTACAACAATACAAAATCAGATCAAAATGAATTACATCCACGGCAAAAAGAAAGAGGAGGAGATGTTAAGTGAACAAAGCAGACTGCGACTTTAAATAATGAACCATTTATCGCCCTGCAAAAAATGATGAAGCATTTCAATCCTAATAGCCTCTACTAAACACAACGGAACATAAAAAGATGGTAAAAAGCAGGTTACAAAACAAAGATAGTAGTAGTAATACCCTACTACCAAGTGTGGTTTTAAACAAGAAAGCTTAAACTTGTCCAGGGTAATTTTTTTTCTATGCAAATATATATATATATATTTTTTTTTACATCTTTCCTTTATATTTTTCCTTTCTTGGGATGTGTGAACGTAGCCTTTTAAAAGGGTACTCCGGCGTTTTTTTTTATTCTTTCAATTCAACTGGTTTCAGAAAGTTATACAGATTTGTAAATGACCAATATTCAAAAATTTCAAGTCTGCTGTATGTCCTGCAGGAAGAAATGTTTTCTTTCCAGTCTGACACAGTGCTCTCTGCTGACAACTGAACTGTCATAAGCAGATATATATAGCAGAATATTTCTATGGGGATTTACTACTGCTCTGGACAGATCCTGTCATGGACAGAGGTGGCAGCAGAGAGCACTGTGTTACACTAGAAAGAAACCACTACATCCTGTAGGGCATACAGTTGCTGATAAGTACTGTAAGACCTGAGATTTTTAAATAGAAGTACATTACAAATCTATATAACTTTCTGATACCAGTTGATATGACAAAAAAAACATTTTCACTGGAGTACCACTTTAATGCTATATTGCATATGTACACCTATGGGCAACATCAAACTGCTGGTACCACACTGTAGGTCATTTAAACATGAATATAGACATTTCTGTGTTGTGTCCAAGTGTGGAAAAGTCATGCTGATATTTAACAGATATTTTCGGTGCGGGCAGTATGCTAATAAGCTACAAGTCGTTCCAGGTGGTACACAGTCATCACAGAGTCACAGCCTCGGTGCTTAAATTTCTCCCCCAACCACTCCAAATATACCTCCTGCTTCATGACTAACACTCCTACCTGCTTGTGTTTATGTTGGTAGTCACTAGGAATTCCCAGAAATTCTATGGGAATGTTCACATGGCTGATAACTGTGCCAGCTCAGAGAAAGCTGTGGTGCAGCTCTGCAGGTGGCTGAGGTTTTTGCCTATGTGCACATACCCTAAGGGAGGGTTCTGCACTGTGATCTGTACAGGGAAGGGGAGATGGTGACCAGCACCCATTGCTATTGGCGGATCCTGTGTTATCGGCTTTAAAGGGGTTATCCAGCACTACAAAAACATGGCCACTTTTCCCCCTACTGTTGTCTCCAGTTCAGGTGCAGTTTGCAATTAAGCTCCATTTACTTCAATGGAACAGAGTTTCAAAACCCCACCCAAACTGGAGACAACAGTAGGGGTAAAGTGTTTTTGTAGCGATGGATAACTCCTTTAAGTTTTATCCTATCTGAGATATGTGCTGAGAAGTGATCTGTACAGGATAGTATTTGCCATAAACTATAGTAAGGCTTAAAGGGATTTTAACTATAGATAATGACGTTGACAATAAGAAAAAAAAAAGTTAAATAAAGTTTAACATAAAAATGTGATTTAGACAACATGTCATTATCTGACGACATATTCCTTGTAAAGAAACACAACGAGCAAAATGGATCTACAGTGATACATCTGTAAAGGGAGAGATGTGCGGCACAGAAATTCCCGGTTTTATGCTCAACACCCCCATAGGCCTCATACAAGGTGTACACAAGGGGGAGATTTATAAAACTGGTGTAAAGTAGAACTGGCTCAGTTGCCCCTAGCAACCAATCAGATTCCACCTTTCATTTCTCACAGATTCTATGGAAAATAAAATGTGGAATCTGATTGGTTGTTAGGGGCAACTGAGCCAGTCCTTCTTTACACCAGTTCGATAAATCTCCCCAAAGGCATTTCTTGATCTAATTCGATATATGCCAGGGTATTGGGTCACCTTAGCTGTCATCAGGATACTGTATAGGCAAGGAGCTATGCTATTGTCATTGAGGTTAACTAGAATATTCTGCTTTGGTATGAAGTGTTTTACAATGGAAAAGAAAACCATATAAAAAAGGAACAAATTGCCATTGGAGGTATAGGACAGGCTCTCTTTTTCCCTCCTCCAGAATAACAATAAGACTATTAGAAGTAATTTACATTGGGAACTTATTGCAAATATTTAATAAATACAACGCACCATTCTACCCATTTTCGATTTTATATCCCCCCCCCCCCCCCCAAGCACTAACCTGGATTTTTCATATCAGTTAAGAAACACATAAAACACAAAATAAAGAATATAACTGTCTATTACATAGTAAGGTCATTCTACAAAACTGCTTGTTACCACTGGTCCACACTGGGTAACATTCTCAGGTGTGTCTGCGTATTGTCTCCGACAGATAACCAATCACAGATGAATTGGATGGTAGGTGTCAGAAGAAAAATATCAGACATATTGATAAATCTGGGCCTATAGTTCTATTTTTTTGTTTTTTTCATTGCATGCAATAAAAAAATAGTACATTTTCAGACTCAAATAGAGCATTGTCTACTAAAGTGGTATAGTCTATACTAGTGCTAAAGCCACCCCAATAGAAGTGATCACAGGATCACCCCCAAATGGGTCAAACCCAAGTCTACTATTTACACAGCTATAAAATATGGCCAATATCTCTTCTTCCCAACAGATAGCTATACTCATTTCAAGTTATATTCATGACTGTTCTTTGCAATCTGCCCTGTTTTCTAAAATAATTATTGCATAGGGAATAGTCCCAGAGTAAAGATGGGCCTAACTTGCTCAGGTCAGATTATTCAGATTCGAAAACCAGTGGCTGAAGAAGTTGGATGCAGCCCTAGGGCTGCCTGGAAAACACGTATACAGCCATAGGTTGCCCTGGATTTCCTAGGGCTGCATCCAACTTTTTCATCCGCCGAATGATCGGACTGGAGCATGCTTGATATAAACTCATCTCTAATAGTAAATGGAAATTTTAAAGGGAATGTACCATCAGGCCTGGGCTGAAGCACTGGAGGCAGGCCGACCCACCCCCAGTGGGAGGAAACCCCCACCCCTTTATGATACAGCTCCATCGATTCTAAAGGAGCACTGTCATAGAGGGGCGGGGGTTTCCTCCCACTGGGGGTGGGTCGGCCTGCCTCCAGTGCTTCAGCCCAGGCCTGATGGTACATTTCCTTTAAATATGATCTCAACACCTTTGGGTGTCAAGATAAACCTTCATGCCACAAATAATCTGTGTGTAAAAATAATCTAATAGTAGGAGCAGTGACCTGCTAAGCTACATAGATCCACAAACAACAGTGCAAACCCACATCCCTGGTCTACCTCGTGTTTCCCACATCTAGCTTACAAGTCGCTGATGGTGCAACATAAGGAGCAAAGTACTGGCCTTCTTATTGTACCAGGGAGACAATGGACAGCTGTAGACTCAAGCTCTAAGAGTATTCCCATTAATATTACAGTGATTTTCTTACATCAGACACTGCCCGATTATAAAAGCGGCACACATGCCAATCCCAAAAGGCTGCCTACTAATTTGCCTTGTACTTTGATGCATCCCGCGGCTCTCTGCTTGGGTTGCTCCAGTCGTCGGCTTCCGCAGCATTCTTGTAGTGTCTCCATGCTGACTTATTAAACACCGGCAGTCTCTCAAAGGAATCACCAGAAACAGCCTAAATAAGAAAAAGGGTAAATTGTATTAGACAAGCAATTTATCCAAAAAAAGAAAAGGTTCCCTATTAAGTTTCCAAAATCCTTAGCTAGAGCTCCGGAAATAATACCTTAAGGTAGATAACCGCATCTGTGCCAACACCTTCCATAGAATAGAGTTTAAGGTCTCCCTGGAAGTAGCGGGCGTAAAGTCGAGAAATGGGCAATCCATACCCAAAACCAGCCTAGAAAGAAAGGAAATGACAATAGAGATAGCATTAGTTTCTTCTAGATCAGTCATGTCAAACTCTGGCCCGCGGTGCGATTATTTTTGGCCCGCCAGGCAATTCAGAGCTTGAATTACATCTGGTCCGCCATGGCTACTATAAACAAGGGCTGGCTACTATAAACAAGACTATGGGGGAGGGCTGGCTCCTATATAAGAATATTAGGGAGGGCTGGCTACTGTAGGAGACTATTGGGGAGGGCTGGCTACTATAGGAGACTATTGGGGAGGACTGGCTACTATATAGGACACTTGGGGGGATGGCTACTATTTGGGCACTACTGAGAAGGCTGGCTACTATGTCGGGCAATTTTTGTTGGAATGGCAACTACATAGGGCAATATTGGGGGGTTGGCTATTACATGGTTACATGGGTTGGGGTTTAATCATATCATAGCAATTTATCATGTCATTTATCATAGTGCACAGTGCTGGCCCGCGACTTTGTCCAATTTGTTAATTTTGGCCCACTGTGTATTTGAGTTTGACACCACTGTTCTAGATCAATAAACAGATACACCTGGATTTATAGAAAAAGGAAGAAATATGATTTGGCTACACCACTTTAGCGCAGGGGTAGGTAACCTTGGCTCTTTTAAATGAACCCATGGTTCCCACATGGTATTTTGGGCCATTTTTTGAACTGTAAGGGTATGTGCACACTACGGATTCAAAACAGAGAACTTCAAGCGGATTCCGCTGCATGCCCCCGCCTGAAGTTCGGCCTGTCTCATAGGCTCCGTTCTATGCTCAGACATGTCAATTCTTTGGCCGGACGGTGGAATCTGCCTGAGCATAGAATGGAGCCTATAGGACGGGCAGAACTTCAAGAGCAAGTCTGCAGCTGAATCTGCTTAAGTTCCCCTCACAGAATCCGTAGTGTGCACATACCCTAAAACTGCTATTTGTTCCCTATGGATCTAATCACTTCCTGGTTTCCTCTCTGACTTGTGACCCTGCTGTCACTATTAGCTATAAATGCCTAAAAAAAACCAGACCACCACAAAAATACGGCTGTTGCAGCCATTAATAGCTTACAAAATGGCCTAACATGCTGTGTGTGAACATAGCCTAATAGAAACATGGCTCCTGGCTACAGAACTGTTAACTGCATAGTCTAAGCAAATGATTATTTAGATATGGTTTAGCATCTTTTTATTTTTATAAAAGGGGTTGTTTCTAGAGAAGACCCCATGTTCATATACAGAATTCTATCATCTACTGGATTAAAAAAGAATAAATGCCATTTTATGTGCAATCTCAGCACATAAACTGAACAGTGCCGGGTACATAGCACAGTCTAGTGAATCCTGTATATGTGAGGCTATCTGGACACACTGAGGCCTCCAGCTGAGGTGACTGCCGCACCCCCCCCCCAAATGACACCACAGGCTTTAATGGGTTGTTATGTCATATGCACACCCAAACAATGTGAGCAGTGTTTTAGCTTGCCCCACCTATTCCTACTACTATCTGGATGTACTGTCCTATGAAGCACTCTGTCTTTTTGTGTCTATGAGCCAGAACAGAGAACTTCCCTTTGCAGGACTTGGCTTCTTCAGGGTAAATGTCTGGCCAGAAAAATGCCAATACCAGCTGTTTGCAGAGAGTGCCTGAAGCCAGACTTACAGCAATCCACTGCAGTGTGTGTATTCTGAAGGGAAATAAGTCTGGTGATTTGTATTTTACTTCTATTTAAAAGTCTTCCCATACTTATCAGCTGCTGTATGTTCTGCAGGAAGTGGTGTATTCTTACATTCTGACACAGTACTCTCTCATCCTGCTCTGGACAGTTCCTTTCATAGACAGAGGTGGCAGCAAAGAACCAAAGAAAACACCACTTCCTATAGGACATACAGCAGCTGATAATTACTGTAAGACTTGAGATTTATAATTAGAAGTCATTTACAAATCTGTATAACTTTTTGACTAAATTTTATTTACATTTTTTTTTCAGGCTATGTTCACACTATGTAAAAACAGCAGCCGTATTTCATAACAACGAACGTAGTGGTGCAAACAAAGGTCATTATTTGTTATGAAATATGCCCGTTGTCTTTACATAGTGTGAACAAAGCCTTAAGACTATATTTATAATGTTTAAATAAGTGAAGGAACATATGACCTCATAAACAGTTGTAATGAGCTGAGTATTCTGCCCCTTATGTCCCCTGATCTTGTTTGTTGCCTTATAAAGCTGAGAGCACACACAAGAAGTGATCTGCTTACCAATGGGACCGCTCTGCTTGGCTCCAAACTGGGTCTTGGTGCTGTGGAATACATGTAATTGAACAAGCGATCTATCTTCCTCAATGGCACTCCACCACCTTGGTCACTGATCTAGGGAAAAGGAAAGCATTATGGGGGAGATTTATCAAACATGGTGTAAAGTGAAACTGGCTCAGTTGCCCCTAGTAACCAGTCAGATTCCACCTTTCATTTTACAAAGAGTCTGTGAGGAATGAAAAGTGGAATCTGATTGGTTGCTAGGGGCAACTGAGCCAGTTTCACTTTACACCATGTTGGATAAATCTCCCCCTATGTCTCTAAGGGCCCTATTCCCCCGGACGATTTTAGTTCGCATAATCGTTAACGATCTCAAACGACCGCTATTGCGAAATACCTGAAAGCGTTCACTCATTTCCATGGAACGATAATCGTTACTTATGATTGTATTTGCGATAGTTTTTTCTTCGCTATTGCGTTCGTATCTACTGCGAACGACGTCTTATTCAATGCGAACGTTTTGCGAACGAGCAACGATAAAAATAGGTCCAGGTCTTATAAAGCAATCAACGATTTTTCGTTTGGTCGTTAATCGTTAACTGCTATTCAAACAAACGATTATCGTTGAGATTCGAACGATTTAACGATAATCTGAACGATAATCGTCCGGTGGAATAGGGCTCTTAGGATTAAAGGCTGCTGGGCATGGAACCTGCACTGAACTACTGCCTCTAGCTTAGGTTTACACAGCTGGTGCTAAAAGAGATTTCTGACTTTTAACAGTAAAGCTTAATAGATCAGACTTGTAAATGTGTCTTACTGAGACTCTGTCAGTAGTTTATACTGTCCTTTCTCAGGGTAGCATGAACTAGTCACAGAGAAGCTGAACAGAATGATGTATCACTTACATTGTTCTGTGCAGCTGATTTGGAGATATCCTACTGAACACCATGGACAATAAGTAGTCCTCTCCATTTTGTGTGAGCTCAGTAGTCCTCAATATTTATGGAGAAGCAGAAAACTCTGCCCACCAGCTGATGATTAGCAATCAACTGTCAATCAGCAGCTGGAGGGCAGGAGGAGGGGTGTGGCAAGAATCCTTTCTCCTGCATATTAGGAGAACGGCTAAAGAAAATGATGTCAGTAATACACCGATCTCTTCAGCATTTATGTCACTAGTTTAAGCTGCCCTCATTTAGGGTGGAATAAACCTAGTGACAGATTCCCTTTTATGTTGCTTTCAAGACAGTTATTATACATGGGATTGTCAAATTCTATGATCCATTTGATCTATTTGCAGGCACTTTGGGGTCATGTATGCAAGTTGTGGAGGTTGCATAAGGGCATTTTCAGTTTAAATATTATCTAATCATTCTGGTAAAGGGGTTATCCAGGATTTAAAAAAAACAAAAAAACATTGCCACACCTGACCTCAGGCTGTGTGTGGTAGCTCCATTAATTTAATGAAAACTACAATGAAGTTGCAATATCACACACAAACTGAGGATACGAGTTTTGGGAAGAAAGCCAGTATGGTTTTTATATCCCTGTATAACCCTAGATATGCCAAGAAGAAATGACCCCCTTAAGGCCTGCAGTTTTATGTTCTATGTTCCCATGCTCCTCAGAGAACTCGCCTACAGACATCTACTCTTTTACATTTAATGTATGAACTATGCTACAAATGGTTGGTTAAAATCTCTTCTGATTTGTTCACAGCATCTTTCATTTCCTACATCCAGGAGGGGAGATAACCTATAGTGTGAACATACCTTTATAGATAGATCTTCTTTTCCAAGTGTCACCAATATCTTTATAGGTGGCAGGGCCCCTGAACTGCCTTCGTGCTGCTCCACAGTGGCTCTCATTGAATTCTTTAAGGAACAGAAATGTAAATGTGAGATTTAAAGAGAAAGTCTCACGAAATGTAAAACTCACAGGAAGGCAGGGGGGTGCGGGAACATAATTAAGAAAGTATATTTACCCGTCCCCTTGCCTCTGTAGCACTGCTCCTCGCTCTCTTCAGCAGCCGTCTGATGCCATTTGGCTATGTCATGTACCCGGCTCCTTCTATTGCAACATCACAGCCTTACTGATGGATTACCCGTTCAGCCATTCAGTCACTGCTGCGGTGTCCCGCACCAGTCGCTGATTGGCTAAGTGGACAATCAATCAACGGGGTACATGATGTTGCAGCAGCAGGATCAGCTGGAGGGTGGTGGGAGGTAAGGGTATAGGCACACTACGGAATCAGTGCGGATGACCTGCGGCGGATTCCACAGCTCATCCCCGCTCACAGCCATGCTCATTTCCACCCGTGCCATAGACTCCATTCTATGGTCAGGCGGATTCCACCCTCCGTCCAAAGAATGAACCCAGCCATGAGCGGGGGTGAGCTGCGGGTGATCGGCGCGGATTTCGTAGTGTGCACATAACCTAAGGCAGCGCTAAGGGAGCATGAGGATGGGTAAGTATAGTTTCTTTATTATGTTCCAGCACCCCTCTGCCTGCCTGTGAGTTTTACATTTCATGGGACTACTCCTTTAATGACATAGTGGACCTATTAGACAGAAAGGTGCAGGTATATACAACATGGATACACAAACATAACTAATATAAATGTTACATAGCACATATATAGAATTATCCCTTGCAGCTATTTCAGCTGTGTCTTAATAAGTATCTTTGGACATAAACGGACTAAAATTGCTAAACTGGGCAGTAATGACATACAACTACCATACACCTATGGGAGCTTCCGAAGGAAGCTACTCCATTCTCTTCGGCAGCTACACAGACAACGTATGGAGCTCTGTGCATATCAAACACTCAGGTCCCCATTTTGGAAATGGGAAGGGGGGTCCCCAGAGGTCAGACCCCCTGCTATCCGATACTTAACCCCTATCCATAGGATATATTTATTATTTTAACTGCACATCTACCATATAAAAGCTCCAATCTTAGATTTATTACTTATTCTTTTCCTGCTCTAATTTATAATGAAAACCTATGTAGAATTTATGTAGCGCTGTCCCTGAGGAGACCCTATACAAATAATGCCAGCCCCCCTAATCCTACGACCTGGATGGAGAGCTGCATTGTTTTCTTTTATTCCTAAGTTTTGGAGAGGGCCCAAGTCACTGATTATGGTGTAGGTATCTGCCGTGTACGCGTCGCCTGCTCCGTACCAGTAGGGGAATACTGTTGCTATGTGCTTTTTTTTGGCACCAACATAATTAAAACTCTAAGCAACAAGAAGACTTAACTCAAGTCTTCTTTGAGTCGAAATTACTACTTTCTGCTACTATGATTACTAATTATAAAAGTAAAATAACAAGGTAATAGGCTTAACATCAGAATAAAGTAGCTATTTAAATGCCCAATTATTAATAAAATTGTTGCTCAAGGACTGCGTGTAACAAGGCACCACAATATATCATTGTGGAAACTGCCAATCTTTTCTTATGAAATGAAATGCTTGCTGCTTCACACCACCCAAGTCGTGTTATCCCTTATTATAGCAGTAAATTACTCTGTAACCAGGTTGAACCGGAGCCAAGATCAGGATAGTGATACCTCTAATTCTGAATAATTATGGCAAGGCATTTTATCCTTAACTGGATTCCAATACACACTGTTATTACTTTGTTTCGGAAAGAATTACGCAAACATTTCAAGGGAACAAGTTTTGCTGACCCACAATGCTTTGCTGCTCCTTCTGCAAGACATATTATTACACTAATGTGGCATACAAAGAGAACTATTTCCAAGTTTGCTCAGGAGTCTGGGCTGAACTTTTTATTTTTTATTACCGTTCTCCTCGTGTCTGGGAAGTGACCTAAGTGCACAAGAATTATACCACAATGTTTGGCTTAACAATAAACACAGCTTTGCGACACTGTAGAGAAGACTGCGTTATTGAGTTAAAATAAAGTAGAGATGTGGGTGCCATAACCCATATAGCAAGTTTTTTTTTTTTTCCGAAGAACCAAAGATCTGTCCAAGAGAAGCAACAACAGGGCATGTCTATAAAATGTGCCCGATGCCTTGTTTAAAGGACAAGTGCCATGAAAAACTTTTTCCCAGTAATTGAAGCACATTACAAAGTTATATAACTGTAATATGCTTCAATCACCTATCTGCCTCCCTTCCCTGTCTTTTCCCCCCTCCACCCCCCACCAGGAAGTGTCCTAACTCAGACAGACCTAATTACTGTCGTCACTATCACCAGGCTCTTCTCTCAGCTCCTTCTCCTGTTACACTAGCCTCCCCCCTTCCCTGCCTTGTCAGGAGACTCAGCTTGCTAAGCTCCAATTGGCTGAACAACTGCAAGCCATCACTTGGACTGGGGAGGGGGGGCTGGTGTAACAGGACCTAGAGCAGCCCTCCTGCTGATGACTCATCCTCACAAGAAGGAGCTGCCTGGTGACGGTGACGACAGTAATTAGGTCTGTGTGAGTCAGGACACTTCCTGGTGGGGGGTAGAGGGGGGGAAAGACAGGGAAGGGAGGCAGATAGGTGATTGAAGCATATTACAGTTATATAACTTTGTAATGTGCTTCAATTACTAGGAAAAAGTTTTTCATGGCACTTGTCCTTTAAGGCAAAAAATGATCTTTTAATCCGCAGCGCTGTGTCACACAGGTGCGGTCTAAAGTGTCTGTAGCCCAGATCTGCGATGCCTCTCCTTCCTTCCTCCCCACCCTTATTATTAGGAACACCTCCAGGCAGGATTTCTATTCATCGCTCATCTAAACTGCACCTGTGTCGCTATGGAATATGTGCACTGTTTAGACAAGTGATGAATAGAAATCCTGAAGGTATTCCTAATGATGAGGAGGAAAAAAGGAGAGGCGTTGCAGACCTGGGGCACAGACACTCTAGGGCCAGTATGACACAGGGTTACAGATTAAAAGATAATTTTTTGTTCTAACCAAGGAACATTTTAATAGACATGATCGGTAAGGATTTACTCTCATCAAACAGATGGTACTAGTGATTTGGTGGATACAGAGTTGCTTTATTGCAAATTCTTACTGTTTCCAACAGCATTCAAAAAATGATGGACATTTCGTAAGAACAAAGGCTTTTTTCCTGAATTGCCTTCACTACCAACCTCTGTTCACAGTCAGATTTGTTTCAGGATGACACCCCATCAGCAATGAGCACTGAACAAATATTGTTTTGTAGGGAGGTTTTCTCATGTCATGTTAAAGGAGTCACCCAGGCTTAGAAAAACATGGCTGCTTTGTGTGGGGTTTTGCGATTAGGCTTATTCACTTCAATGGAACTGAGTTGCAAAACCCCACCCAAACTAGAGACAAAAGTCATGCAGTTTTTGTAAGAAAGAGGCAATTTTTTTTCTAATCCTGGATAACCTCTTTAAGTAGCCAGATGCTGGTTGGAAAGGAGTGGGGAAGCAATTCTCATTGGAGCCAATTTCTTTTCAAACAATAACAGTCTGTCATCGGTTGGTTAAAGTGATTGTTAGATTATATCTCTCAAGCGGTCTTTTTGGTTGAAACGGCTTTCAACAATTTTAAAAGGTGTGTAAGTAGGTTTAGGAGTAAATACAAATAAAAGTTTAGGGGGTACATTTAATGGTTATTCATGGTCTATGGTGCTCTTCTGGTGGTCTACAGAAGTTATGATGTTAATAAATATTTAAGGGTAACACCTCATGTTCTATGGTAGGGAAGGGGTCCAATGCATGGCAATGGGTGGGGGTGTTGGGGACTATGTGACAGAGAGCAAGGAGAGCACAACTAGCAACCCATTGGGCAAGCTTGGCCCTTGCTGTCCTGTTCAGGAAACAGGGAAATGACCATTGTTAGTTGTTATGTGTTAGTTGTTATGTGGCCACTAGGTGTCTCCCTTCCCTACAATCTGCTGTCCACTGCCTGTTAGTAGATTTCCATCACTAGTTACAGGACAGAAAGACAGGAAGCTAGGAAGTACCAGATATCTACTGCTCTGGGCTGGTTAGAGGCATAGACAAAAAGACTGTGTACCTGCAAGCTAAGAGACTGTTTCATACTTCACAAGACCTACACTGTTCCTGAAAGGTAAATCAAGGTTTCCAAGGTAAATCGGCCCAGAGCACTTTTAGGAGCACTGCCCCACCCCAACATCGTCATTCAGCCAGGCTGCTCCACTGATTATCAATAGAGCATACCTTTCTCCTCAGCGGCCCGGACACTATAGGGAGCTATCAGCAGGTTAGACAAATCAAACCTTTAAGTAGGTAACTGGCATCATGGATACATGCATATCTGTGCTGTAAGTTTCAGACCACCAAAGCACTGTTGTTTTGTATCAACACTACAGAAGGCTTTTCAAAGCTGTCAAAACAGAATTCCCCAAAAGCTTAGTCTCTTTAAAGTGTGTTTTGCATTTTAACATGGAAATCATGTAATCATATTTACAACCTAACATCTACAAACGTAAGAAGTGACCCAAATAATTTGGAACAGAAAGGATGTAAGTAATACTGAAGGAAGGTTTACAAGTTCTAACACTAATCTTGCATCCATCTGGCAAGCAGAGAATTCAGATATTTAGGGAACCTTTTTTTTTTTTTTTTTTTGCATCTGTACTGAAAGTATGAAGGACAGTTTAGTTTTTACACACAATCACTGAAAGAGTAGTAGATGCTTGGGACAAACTTCCAGCAGATGTAGTAGGTAAATCTACAATAACTGAATGTAAACCTGTCTGGGATGTAAAGATCACTTTTCAGCAGTCTCCTCCCTATTGTCAGAGGCAAGATTACAGCTCAAGTCTATAATGCCTAATAATGTCCAATAAACAGCAAATATGGTATACTTTATGTGTACAAGGAATATTAACCAAAATGTTAAACATACATAAAAAAACATAGAAAGCTTATTATTGTTAACCTACCTTAAACAATTCAAACAGCATATGAAACAAATGAGAGGGCACATAGACCACCTGCAGTGGTCTGCCAGGAGCTTTAGCTACAAAGAGATCAATAAAATGTATACAAATCTAATAAAAAGAAGTATAGGACATATAATGCATATAACATATAAATGTCTAATTATCAGGATTTCTAAACATTTTCTGCTCTGTATAGAGAAACATTCAGTGCATACTATATCTACACCTATCTCAATGGCAGACACAAGGGTGCCCTGCTTTGGAGAGTTGACACTGATGTTGATGGTCAGTTGAGAAGACTATGCCAATGATGCCAACACACGTGGCTGATAAAGTGTATAGACACGTACAAGCCTTGGTGATGATGGCTATTACAGCTAACACATATGCATAATTTTTAAAATAAACCTTACATCCTAAAGTGCCTGGTAATCTGGCATATACAGTCTACATTAATGGGGAACTATGAGCAGGTTAGACCAATCTAACCTGCTGAGAGCCCCCCAATAGCTCCTCAGCGCTATAGGGGGCTGTCAGCAGGTTAGATTGGTCTAACCTGCGGATAGTTCCCCTTTAAGCCATTGCACATAAAACCATATAAGTGACAGATAATACCTTACCATTGAATTCTTCAATTTTAAGCTCAGGTGCTGCCATGTAGTATTGCTCACACAGCATTTTTGCCGTTTCATAGGCATCTGTCAAGAAGAACATATATTGGTGTTGGCCTACTCAAGTAATACTATGCTACATAGCAAATTGCACTATAGTGCCCACTTTTTTAACCAACCATATAATGAGTGTAATGTTAAATCACCAAATTAGCACCAAATGATGTAGCTAGGAGCAACATAATCCCTGGCGTAACAATTGTATGTTAAGTCAATTAGAACGTGGAGTTAAATGCGTCTATGTGATCAAGTTAACATAGGCCACATCTGTATAAATCAAATGTGCTGCATCTAACCTTGAGGATGGTGCGGTGAATAGTGACACTTTAAAGGGGTGCTCCAGCATGGGGGCACTTTTTTGGGGGGACCGGGGAGGAGGTGACTGAAATAATCCAGCGGCAGGTCCCGCATCACGGCGCTCCGGTGCCCGGTTCCCGGCCGCTTCCGGGTGTCTGATGCTGCCCGAGATGCTACGTCGCAGGGCCACTCAGCCACTCAGTGAAGGAGGCGGGATCCGTTTGAAGTCCGCTCGGATCCCGCCTCCTTCACTGAGTGGCTGAGCGGCCTTGAGACGTAGCGTCTCAGGCGGCGTCAGACACCCGGAAGCGGCCGGGAACCGGGTACCGGAGCACCGTGATGCGGGACCCGCCGCTGGAAACGGGGAGGTAAGTGGACGTCTTTTATTTCAGCCACCTCCTCCCCGGTCACCCCTTTAAGGGTGCCTTCACACCTACCGGATTCACAGCGGATCTCACTTCTGCGGATTCGAAGCGAGAACCGCTGCGGATCCGGTATCAATTCATCCCTATGATAGCACATATTCGCAGCGGGATTAACATCCCGCTGTGAATATGTGCTTTAACTCCCTGGTGCCCGCAGCCCCTCCGTCGCATCCCCGGCCACATCCCCCCCATCAGCCAACCCCCAGCCCAGTCAGCTGAGCGGGACCGGAGCCAGGAGTCTCACTGCAGCCGCGCCGCCGAGCAGGTAATGTATGCTCGCGGCGGCGGGCCGGAGATGGGCTGATGGGGGGGATGTGGCCGGGATGGGGGGGTATGTGCCGCCGCCGGGGATGGGGGATGCGACGGCGGGGCTGCGGGCACCAGGGAGTTAAAGCACATATTCACAGCGGGATGTTAATCCCGCTGCGAATATGTGCTATCATAGGGATGAATTGATACCAGATCCGCAGCGGTTCTCACTTCGAATCCGCAGAAGTGAGATCCGCTGTGAATCCGGTAGGTGTGAAGGCACCCTAAAGTGTCACTGTCATTTATTTATTTTTTGCAGAAATCAATAGTACAGGCGATTTTAAGAAATTTGGGTTTTATTAGCCGAAAAAGCAGTTTGAAGCTCTCCCCCATCTTCGTTGTTCTGTATGGAGAGGGGAGGGGTGGAGGGAGATAAGGCACCAAAACAGGACAACAAAGAGTTAATTTACAGCTACATCACCGGGCTATCTCCTCTGAAGTCAGCATTGACCTCTGAATAGCGGCTTTCACACATGTTCTACTGTGTAATCCTTTGTTCTCTGCTGGTGACTAATCTCCCTCCTCCCCCTCCCCTCTCCATAGAACAGACAGGGCCCCACTGATGTAAACCAGTTGAGATATCCTGATAATGAGCAGTGAATGAGAGAGCGGGGGTGGGGTGTGGGGGGGGGGGTTTGGGGGACCTGGGAAAGGCTTTTTGAATGCAGATAATGGCATATTTGCCTAATAAACTCAATTACTAATTTTATTAAAAATCGCCTGTACTATTGATTTCTGCAAAAATAGAAATAAAAAATACGACAGTGACAGTCAATTAGAAATTAAATGCATCATTGTGATCAAGTTAACACAGGCCACATCTGTATATACCAAATTTGCTGCATCTAACCTTGAGGATGGTGCAGTGAATCGCACACAGTGTAATGGGGGTGACAGTATCACTTTAAGGAGAACTAGTATCCCTTTGACCTATGTCCATAGGCCTCTCACTTGCCAGCCAGCATCCTGAAACAGCTGTTTGCAGAAGGGTAACCTTTACTTTTGGAGAGATAAATCCATAATCAAATGTTCTAAGACTCCTAGTTGGATTGAAACACTGCCTTAAAGGAACACCATCTTTACAAGGTGATGGGAGATCTATTTTGCATATCCTTTTTTCCTAGAAGATCAGCAATAGCCTTTAAGTCTAAGGGTGCTATTACACGGGCCGATGGCCGACTGATCAATACTGTAAACCAGGGCTAGATCAGCGCTAGTTTACTAGGCCTATTACATGGCCCAATAATCATTTAGCAAGGCCTGCATGGACATCGTTAGCGATGTCCATGGAGCCCTTGCCTAAACAGTTTTTACATTACCTATCCACTTTCCCGGTCTCCTCCTGCACTCTGCATGCTTCCTCCCTGGTCCTACACAGTGCAGTTTAAGAGCGGCATGTCAGAGATTATAGGCCGCTCAACCAATCACTGGCAGGGACCACCGTGGCCAGTGATTGGCTGAGCAGCCTGTAAGCTGAGACAGGCCGCTCTGAAGCTGCAGCGCGTGGGACCAGAAGAAGGCATGCAGAGTGCAGGAGGAGACTGGGAACGTGGAAACACATAGTGATGTGTGGTTGGCGGACATTTTTAGGTCAGGGCCTAAAGAAACGATCAGCTGATGATCATAGGCTGATCGCTGTATCTATTACACAAAGCAATAATCGGCTGATCTCTAAGTGTAAGAGCTAAAAAAATGAAATGCTCCCAAACCTAGCTGGTCTTACTCACCCCCTGAGTATTTTGAGCCATCTCCCGTCTTTCTAGCTGCTGCCGTTCCTGAGTTACAAGTTTTTCTAAAAACTACATTTCCCATCATGCAATGCTTCTGCCTGATGAATGGTGAAGTAGCAGAGCTGAGACAATGAAGGAGATGATGACAGTGTAGTAGAGCTGAGATGGCGGTGTCGGTGTAGCAAAGCTGAGTTGGAAGAGACGTTGTAGCAGAGCTGAGTTGGAAGTGACGTTGTAGAAGAGCTGAGTTGGGGGTGACAGTGTAGCAGAGCTGAGTTGGGGGTGACATTGTAGCAGAGCTGAGTTGGGGGGAAGGCGTAGCAGAGCTGAGTTGGGGGGAAGGCGTAGCAGAGCTGAGTTGGGGGGGAAGGCGTAGCAGAGCTGAGTTGGGGGGGAAGGCGTAGCAGAGCTGAGTTGGGGGGGAAAGGCGTAGCAGAGCTGAGTTGGGGGGAAAGGCGTAGCAGAGCTGAGTTGGGGGTGACGGTGTAGCAGTGCTGAGTTGGGGGTGACGGTGTAGCAGAGCTGAGTTGGGGGGGACAGTGTAGCAGAGTTGAGTTGGGGGGGACGGTGTAGCAGAGCTGAGTTGGGGGGGACGGTGTAGCAGAGCCGCGGACGATTGGGGGGCCGGAGCTTGCTGCGGGCGATGGGGGGGGGGCGGAGCTTGCGAGGATGAAGCTTGCCGCGGGCGATCGCGGGGGCGGAGCTTGCCGCGGGGGCGCAGCTTGCCACGGGCGATGGGGGCGGAGCTTGTTGTGGATAATCGCGGGGGTGGAGCTTGCCGCGGGCGATCACGGGGGCAGAGCTTGCCGCGGGGGGGGGGGGGGGGGGGGGGGGTGTGTGTGTGCCGTGGGTGAGTGCAGCGGCTATGCCGCGGGTGAGTGAGGGATGCCACGGGTGATGGGGGGCGGGGGGCTGTGTGCTGCGGGTGAGTGCTGCCGGGAGGCTGTGGACACAGGGGGTGAGCTCTGGGCTGGGGGTGACCGGGTGGCTGCTGTTAGAGAGGGATGCAGTCACAGCTGCGCTGATTACTGTCTCCCTCTCTAACAGCAGCCATCCCATCAGTGTTCTCAGTCACTTCACTGTGCTGGGACTGAGGACACGTGATGCCGACACAGAGGGTGGGGGCCAGGAGCAGGGAGCATATCGGGTTGGACTGAGGTCTGATGATTCTATGCAATCTGTGGAGGTGAATGCAGCTGGATAACAGCAAAACTGTGCAGAATCCATAATAACTGTATATTGGAAAGATGGAAAGCTAAGGGTGGGCAACATATTAATGCAAAAATAATTTTAACACGTCTTTATAGCAGACTCTGCTTAAGGAGAACTAGTATCCCTTTGACCCAGACCTGTAAACTAAAGCCTTTGATCACAATACCTTCTAATGTCCATTTTTTAAGTCTTCTCCAGAATCTTCTAGTAAATGTATTAACACTGAAAAACTCACCTTTCACTACCTCTGGAACATTGCAGGAGGGATCAATGCTGCCAATATGTTTTGGATGTGCAGGATTTCTGTCCCCTCCAAACAGAAGAGCTTAAAAGCAAAAAAATATATTAAAGCGTAACTATAAAATATTTTGACCATTTAGTTTTAGTTAGTTATGGCCATTTTAAGAATTTTTGCAATATACAATAATAATCTAAAATGAACAGTTTTCCTAATACACCTAGCTGAATGTGCTCTCAGCCCTCTGCCTGCCTGTGCATTACTTGTCCCTTCCTGCTGGCCACGCCCCCCTGGAGATCTGTACTTTATGTACGGGTTCTCAGCCAGCAAGGACATGACAGGCAGCTCACACTGTAATCCCACATGTAGTGTAGGGCAGAGCTGGTATATGTAGTGTACGGCAGTGATAGCAGATAACAGTGTGCACATTCATTATACATGTTCCCATAAGGCTCTGCTGGGTTCTGCTATGTTAGGGAGGCAGCAGATGCACTGTACCCACAGACCCCCAGCTTCCCACTCCTACCTCAGTGTGGAGCCGGCAGCACTGCATCCCCACTGAGCAGGAAGTAGTGGAGGCTGAGGGGTTTGCTGTGCAGGACAGGCTGCGGGCGGAGCAGGGGCGGGGCTTGTCGTCCGGGGGCAGGGCTTATTAGGATATTCATTTGTTTGTGTGTGGCAAATTAATGTCCCGATAAGCCCCACCCCCGGACGGCAAGCCCCGCACCCTGCTCCGGCCACGGGTGGTGTACTCTGGGCTGTACATCAATCAGTAATATAGGGGCCATCACCCATCCCTGCTGAAAGCTTGCCCCAGAGCCTCCGCCTGTCCTGCACTGACTGCAAACCCCTCAGCCTCCACTACTTCCTGCTCAGTGGGGATGCAGTGCTGCCGGCTCCACACTGAGGTAGGAGTGGGAAGCTGGGGGTCTGTGGGTACAGTGCACCTGCTGCCTCTCTAACATAGCAGAGACCACCAGAGACTGATGGGAATAACATGTATAATCCATGTGCACACTGTTATCTGCTATCACTGCCCTACACTACATATACCAGCCCTGTCCTACACTACATATACCAGCCCTGCCCTACACAAAATATACCAGCCCCGCCCTACACAAAATATACCAGCCCCGCCCTACACTACATATACCAGCCCCGCCCTACACTACATATACCAGCCCCGCCCTACACTACATATACCAGCCCCGCCCTACACTACATATACCAGCCCCGCCCTACACTACATATACCAGTCCCGCCCTACACTACATATACCAGCCCCGTCCTACACTACATATAACAGCCCTGCCCTACACTACATATACCTGCCCCGCCCTACACTACATATACCAGCCCTGCCCTACACTACATACAGTATACCAGCCCTGCTCTACACTACATATACCAGCCCTGCCCTACACTACATATACCAGCCCTGCCCTACACTACATATACCAGCCCTGCACTACATATACCAGCCCTGCCCTACTGTACATATAACAGCCCTGCCCTACACTACATTTACCAGCCCTGCCCTACTGTACATATAACAGTGGGTTAGGGGGATGAATTACATGGGTGGGTACTCTGGCAGAATGCAAATGGTCTGTACATCATGTGTAGTATTAACTCTTTCTGCCAGTTAGAGGTCACCCAGCTTTCCCAGATCGTCTATCTTCCATCACCTGATCCTCCACCAGCAGCCCACTGATTCATAGTAGAGCTAGCTGTGGTGTGAGGGAGATGAGAGAGAGGCCACGCTCACTTTCTCTCAGCCAGAAGAAAAATTCATTTATTTGTTTGAGCCGAACAACTGGTGATATCTCAGCAACCGCACAAGATATCCACACAAGTTAGGGCTCTTTTTAAAGGGTATCGCGTGGGCTTTTTATTTGAGGAATTTCATTTTTTGGTCACTTAAATTATAGTTGCGCTTTAAAGTTACTTCTATTAATTGAGAGTTAAAAGTTAAAACAAGGTATAAATATGTTTAAGTAAAGACCTAAAATTGGGATAAACGCTTCTCCCTCAGTTAGCAGCCAGCTCTAAGGAGTTTGTTTGTCCAAGCTTCTTTCATTTAGGAATTACGGAGGTCACTTTGCAGAAATATTTTGTACACCTCTCCAGATCTGAGTCTCCACACAATCCTGTATCTGAGCGCTACAGGCAGTTCTTTCCTTCTCATGGCTTGGTTTTTACTCTGATATCCATAGTTTTCATCCTGTCCCCCTAAGTCTTTTCTGAAAAGACTTATGCTATAGACTGTCCCATCTTTGGCCCCGTTCTATTTTACCAATATCCTTTTTCAGGTGAGGTCTCCAGAACTGGACCCAGTATTCCAGATGTGGCCTCACCAGAGCTCTATACAGCAGGATCACAATCTCCCGCTTCCTACTGGTTATACCTCTAGCTATACAGCACAGCATACGATTTGCTTTCCCCACCGCCTGGTTGCACTGGTGACTCATTTTAAGGCTGTCAGAAATCACTACCTCTAAATCCTTCTCTTCTGAAGTCTTTGCCAACGCAGAACTGTCGATATGATACTCGGATAGAGGATTCCTCCTCCCCAAGTGCATTATTTTACATCTGGAAACATTGAACTGCAGTTTTCATTCTTTGGACCACTTATCTGGTAATGCTAAATCTGTTTCCATATCACTGACACCTTCAGAAATATCAACCCTGTAGCACACTTTTGTGTCATCAGCAAACAGACAAACCTTCCCTACCAAACTTTTCCTAAATGTCACTATCCTTACCTACTAAACCTTCTTCTATGTCACTATCCTTACCTACTAAACCTTCTCCTAATATCACTATCCTTACCTACCAAACCTTCTCCTATGTCACTATCCTTACCTACTAAACCTTCTTCTATGTCACTATCCTTACCTACCAAACCTTCTCCTAATATCACTATCCTTACCTACCAAACCTTCTCCTAAATGTCACTATCCTTACCTACTAAACCTTCTTCTATGTCACTATCCTTACCTACCAAACCTTCTCCTATGTCACTATCCTTACCTACCAAACCTTCTCCTATGTCACTATCCTTACCTACCAAACCTTCTCCTATGTCACTATCCTTACCTACCAAACCTTCTCCTAGGTCACTATCTTTACCTACCAAACCTTCTCCTATATCACTATCCTTACCTACCAAACCTCCTAATGTCACTATCCTTACCTACCAAACCTTCTCCTTATGTCACTATCCTTACCTACCAAACCTTCTCCTATGTCACTATCCTTACCTACCAAACCTTCTCCTATGTCACTATCTTTACCTACCAAACCTTCTCCTATGTCACTATCCTTACCTACCAAACCTTCTCCATATGTCACTATCCTTACCTACCAAACCTTCTCCTATGTCACTATCCTTACCTACCAAACCTTCTCCTAATATCACTATCCTTACCTACCAAACCTTCACCTAATGTCACTATCCTTACCTACCAAACCTTCTCCTATGTCACTATCCTTACCTACCAAACCTTCTCCTATGTCACTATCCTTACCTACCAAACCTTCTCCTAAATGTCACTATCCTTACCTACTAAACCTTCTTCTATGTCACTATCCTTACCTACCAAAGCTTCTCCTATGTCACTATCCTTACCTACCAAACCTTCTCCTATGTCACTATCCTTACCTACCAAACATTCTCCTATGTCACTATCCTTACCTACCAAACCTTCTCCTAGGTCACTATCTTTACCTACCAAACCTTCTCCTATATCACTATCCTTACCTACCAAACCTCCTAATGTCACTATCCTTACCTACCAAACCTTCTCCTTATGTCACTATCCTTACCTACCAAACCTTCTCCATATGTCACTATCCTTACCTACCAAACCTTCTCCTATGTCACTATCTTTACCTACCAAACCTTCTCCTATGTCACTATCCTTACCTACCAAACCTTCTCCTATGTCACGTACAAACATATTAAAAAGAATAGCACCCAGAACATACCCTGGCACACCACTTGTAACCAGTCTCTGCTCGGAATATACACCATTAACAACAACCCTCTGATATCTATCCTTCAGCCAACAACAAATCCACTGAACTATCCAGGGATTAAGTTGAATCCTCACTAATTTCTCTATCAGCTCTTTATGGGAAACTGTATCAGAGGCTTTGCTGAAGTCCAGATAGGCGATATCCACAGCACCAACCTGATCCAGTACTTGAGATTATTAGTCTGCCAGGATCTGCCCTCAGTAAAGCCATGCTTATTCATCAAGTTGTTGAGTTTTTGATGATCAATTATCTGTGTTTTTACAACTACAGATGTCAAGCTAACTGGTCAGTAGTCACTGGCCCCTTTTCTATTACCCTTCTTGTGGATAAGTACAACATTGGTCAGTCTAATTGTAGAATGATGGGGGAAACGTTTTAAAATTATTTTAGCATCAGGCCGCAATAAAGTGTAAAAAGTGAAGGGGTCTGAAGACTTTCCGAATGCACTGTATACTAAATTACTATTTTCCTTGTACTTTTTTCTTTTGCTACCCTTTAGAACACCTTTCATACATGGCCACCGTTGTGCATGTACAATTTCCTTAAGGAAAAATTAGTAGAATATGGAACATTTCATTTTCACCAAGCGGCTTTAGCTTTATACTTACTGTGCTGATTAATGAGCATACGGAATGAGATTCTATTTGTGTAGAACCTGTCCAGGAAATATTGGATATTACTGCTGACAAAGGGGTCAAATCCGTATTTCTCTTTGTATTCAATCACCCCTTGGGCCATGGTGGGAACCACATCATTGTGTCTATTTCTCACTTGAATGAGAATATTTAAAAAGCTAAAAAAGGTGGAGAAAGGAAAAGCTATTTAATTGTACTAATTCATTTTCTTACACAATGTAGCACAGCAGATGTCTTTACATATATAAAGCTAGAAGTAATGAAGTGTAAGCTGAAAATCATAATGTTTGCACTGTACAATTTTTCCACAGGAGCGCTATGAAAACTCTGAACTTGTTCTGTTCTGAGTGAACAGCAATAACCGATATACAGGATCTACCAAGAGAACCATAGATATAGCATAATAAAACACTTTCTTGTAATATAAAAATAAAACAAACTAATATACATCTCCTGTCTGTATCTATCTATTAATGACATCATGTCTTGTCTCAGTGACCACATGGTCTATTCTTCATCTTACAGACTCAACTGTAAGGGTCCTATTCCACGGGCCCATAGGCACCCGATCAATAATGTAAACAAGCTCCAATCTGCTATATCAGCCCTCATTTACTGGGCCTATTCCACTGCCCAATAATCGTTTAGTGAGGGCTGCAGGGACATCATTACTGATGTCCTTGCAGCCCTTGTTTAAACAATATACATTACCTAGCCATGCTGCAGGGCGTCTCCTACGCTCCTTCTCCCGGTCCCGCATGCAGCAGCAGCTTCGGTGCGGCCTGTTTGCGTGACAGACTGCTCAGCCAATCATTGGTTGGGGAGGTCCCGGCCAGTGATTGGCTGAGCGGTCTGTCAGCTCAGACAGGTCGCTCCGAAGCTGCTGTCTCGTGCGGGACCGGGAGAAGGAGCGTAGGAAAGCCCTGCAGCATGGTTAGGTAAAGTATGGTTGTTGTGGAATCGTCGGTAGCCCGCCGCACACCGCTATTTCACGTAGCAATGCGCGGTGGGTGCCCGGTAATTTTAGGTTTGCACCTTAATAAACGATCAGCTGATGACACGATCATCGCCTTATCGTTTGTCTCTATTTCACGGAGCAATAATCGGCCGAATTATAGCTCGGTGGAATAGGCCCCTAAGGGTCACAGCTTATAACCCCCCCCAGAACCTGGTGGACACAATCACAGAGGCCCCGACCCATGAGGAAGCAGATATGGAAGATTGCTCCTGTTGGATAGGACACATGCCTGAACAAGGAGACGCAGTCACGCAGTGACTTAGAATACATGGTGGTTACGTGCACAAATAAAAAAAAAGTTTGTGGTTATTTTTTCAATCTGCCGCCTGGTTCCTGTGATCTGGGCCATTTTCTAAATATCACAAGGTCACTTCTCTACCCCAATGACGTGGACCTTCTGAACCAAGTCCGGCCCTGGCCTGGGGCCACTGGGCCCACCTCCAGTGCACAGAGTGACCTCATTCACATATATAGAAAATGACACAGATTGCAGGAACCAGTTGCGGATTGAAAAAAAGTCCACACTTGTGGAATCAGCGCAGTGGTGCCCATAAGGTAGTATCAATAGCTTAATATGTTGATTTAACCAGTACATTCCCTTTAAGAGAAACTGTCCACAAGTTGTAGCACAGTTTGAGCAGAATGACCTTTGAGTATAAGGTATTCATGAGCTGCTGGCTCCCCCACTACTGGCTAGCAGATACCTTCCAGTGCCTAAATTGCCCAGTGTGGTTTCAGTGGTTAAAAAAATAAAAACTGACTCGCCCATTTTCCATGTACCGTATATTACATGTCCAGTAATGACCAACATACTACTTGTGAATGCTGTCTAAGGGGCCTATTCCACAAAGCGATAATCGTCCGAATCATCCCGATTCGGCAGATTATTGCTCGGTGGAATAGAGAAAACGATCAGCCGATGATCATGTCATCGGCTGATCGTTTATTTAGGCCCAAACCTAAAATCATCGGTCACCAACCGCGCATTGCTTTGTGGAATAGCGATGTGCAGCGGGCGACCGTTGATTTGAGAAGCAGCATACATTACCTAGCAGGGCTTCTCCCCCGCTCCGTCTTTCTCCCCGGGTCCCACTGCGTAGCATCAGCTTCGGTGCAGCCTGACTGAGCTGTCACACCGCTCAGCCAATCACTGGCCGGGACCGCCGCGGCGAGTGATTGGCTGAGCGGTCTGACAGCTCAGTCAGGACGCTCCGGAGTTGATGCTGCGCCGCAGGGCCCGGGGAGGAATACGGAGCGGAGGAGAAGCCCTGCTAGGTAATGTATGCTACAAAGGCTGAAAGCACATCGGTAATGATGTCCCTGCAGCCCTTGCTAATGATTGTCGGGCCGTGGAATAGGCCCAGTAAACGAGCGCCGATTTAGCAGATCGGCACTCGTTAACATCGTTGATCAGGCCCTGCTTGGCTCGTGGAATAGGACCCTAAGACTGACGAAGACAAGCAGCGGCACCTGGTCTTATGAGATGTTAAATTCTCAATAATATTAACGGTAATCTGCTTTATTCATGAGAAATCAGATTATTAGGGCCCGTTCACACAGGCGGAAATTCCAAGCGCAACCCCTGCCGTCTGCCTCACTGTTTCAATGTAATGTGTTGTGCACCTCTGCTCTCCGCTCAAAGAATTGACATCAGAATTGGATTCCAAGTGGAGTCCGCGGGGAGGGTGCCGCTCAGAATTTCCGCCTGTTTGCCCTAAGCATATGCTATTTGCTGTCTGCTGTTTTTACTGGACAATGTATGCAACAACAAAACTTGTTAGGGTTTTACCTTGAGATAAAATCTGCAGCGGATTACAGTACCGTAAATTGGATGAGATTTTACAGCAGCAGAAAAAAATATGCGATGCCCACAAGCGTATATTAGCAGAGGAGCAATTTACTTACTCATAAAGGACATCAGGGTCATCGGGACTCTTATTCTCATACTCTAAAAGTTCAAGAAAACTCTGCATATACCTAAAAGGGAAGCAGAAAGGACAGTTTACACTACAGCTCCTCTGTATTTGAAATTTCAGGCTTGTTTCTGCCTATTACATAGTTTCACTAGGTCTTCATGTAAAATAATCAAATACCAACTTGTAAAGCTTTGAATTTACTGCAAGGCTGAAGATTAGAGATGCCGCAGAGCTCCATCTGGCCTAAAGGAGGGCATGTCTGACTGTCCAAAACCATGGGGCCCCAATTTGAAGACACCTAGACACCCTCCAATGTGCTGTGCACGGCTCTATCTGCAGGACTGAGAAACGGTGGTGGTATGTGACATCAGCTGCCAGGGACCCATACCAGAGACCAGCTCCCGAAATTCTTCCAGTAGCCTTGGTGGTGAGATTCCTGCCTTTAACCTCATTTGACTTTTGTCTGACCCTGCTTCGAACTATTTATGACCTGACCTTCAACTCTGCCACCTACTATGAATTTCTGGACCTGGAACTTTCTGTTTAGTACCAACCTAGATTTGTTCTGACAATGTTTCTATTGCAGCCTGCAACAACCTGCTCTTATCTGGGGACTACCCAAAGTACTGTAATCCGGGAATTAAACCCCCCATAGGGGTTAAGGGTGAATAACAGAAGGATATCCTAGACTCCACATTTTAGGTTAATCGCTGTCAACTCTATTAGTCTCTGAAATGCTTCCTCAATGTGAAACTCTATGGCCCAGATTTATCTGTCAGAGACACAAATCAGACACACTGACTGATTAATCTGAGCCATTATACTGTTCTTACCTGTATACTCTCATGTAGTTAGGAGCCAGCATGCGGTATACTCTTAGACAACAGTCTGACAGAGGGCATTAGATTTAGGAATGCCTCCAATACACATAAGAACGTGAAAAATATTGCATGCATGTGCTCTTATTGGTAAGATTAAGGTGCTGCAGGACACCTCTGGAAGCGGCCTGTATTCCTTGAGAACAATGGCGATATCCAACGCAATCCTTTTACCTGAACATCTGCAGTCAGTGGAGAGTCTGGACACCTATAAATTGTGTATGGTGCCCATTAAAGCTAAACTGATAATGCACAGGAACGTATGTAGCAGGCAAATAAACCACAAACTGATTTCAAGAGTAGGTTACAGCTATTTGTTTTACTTTTACGGCATGTTAGAACCCCAGACACCTTTCTTCTGGTGTCTTGGAGGTCAGATCCCCAGACACCTTTCTTCTGGTGTCTTGGAGGTTAGATCCCCAGACACCTTTCTTCTGGTGTCTTGGAGGTTAGATCCCCAGACACCTTTCTTCTGGTGTCTTGGAGGTAAAATTCCCAGATGCCCTTCTTCTGGTGTCTTGGAGGTTACATCCCCAGACGCCTTTCTTCTGGTGTCTTGGAGGTCAGATCCCCTGACACCTTTCTTCTGGTGTCTTGGAGGTTAGATCCCAAGACACCTTTCTTCTGGTGTCTTGGAGGTTAGATCCCAAGACACCTTTCTTCTGGTGTCTTGGAGGTAAAATTCCCAGATGCCCTTCTTCTGGTGTCTTGGAGGTTACATCCCCAGACACCTTTCTTCTGGTGTCTTGGAGGTTAGATCCCCAGACACCTTTCTTCTGGTGTCTTGGAGGTCAGATCCCCTGACACCTTTCTTCTGGTGTCTTGGAGGTTAGATCCCAAGACACCTTTCTTCTGGTGTCTTGGAGGTCAGATCCCCAGACACCTTTCTTCTGGTGTCTTGGAGGTCAGATCCCCAGACACCTTTCTTCTGGTGTCTTGGAGGTCAGATCCCCTGACACCTTTCTTCTGGTGTCTTGGAGGTTACATCCCCAGACACCTTTCTTCTGGTGTCTTGGAGGTAAAATTCCCAGATGCCCTTCTTTTGGTGTCTTGGAGGTTACATCCCCAGACACCTTTCTTCTGGTGTCTTGGAGGTCAGATCCCCAGACACCTTTCTTCTGGTGTCTTGGAGGTTAGATCCCAAGACACCTTTCTTCTGGTGTCTTGGAGGTAAAATTCCCAGATGCCCTTCTTCTGGTGTCTTGGAGGTTACATCCCCAGACGCCTTTCTTCTGGTGTCTTGGAGGTCAGATCCCCTGACACCTTTCTTCTGGTGTCTTGGAGGTTAGATCCCAAGACACCTTTCTTCTGGTGTCTTGGAGGTAAAATTCCCAGATGCCCTTCTTCTGGTGTCTTGGAGGTTACATCCCCAGACACCTTTCTTCTGGTGTCTTGGAGGTCAGATCCCCTGACACCTTTCTTCTGGTGTCTTGGAGGTTAGATCCCAAGACACCTTTCTTCTGGTGTCTTGGAGGTCAGATCCCCAGACACCTTTCTTCTGGTGTCTTGGAGGTCAGATCCCCTGACACCTTTCTTCTGGTGTCTTGGAGGTCAGATCCCCTGACACCTTTCTTCTGGTGTCTTGGAGGTCAGATCCCCTGACACCTTTCTTCTGGTGTCTTGGAGGTTAAATCCCCTGACACCTTTCTTCTGGTGTCTTGGAGGTTACATCCCCAGACACCTTTCTTCTGGTGTCTTGGAGGTAAAATTCCCAGATGCCCTTCTTTTGGTGTCTTGGAGGTTACATCCCCAGACACCTTTCTTCTGGTGTCTTGGAGGTTACATCCCCAGACACCTTTCTTCTGGTGTCTTGGAGGTTAGATCCCCAGACACCTTTCTTCTGGTGTCTTGGAGGTAAAATTCCCAGATGCCCTTCTTTTGGTGTCTTGGAGGTTACATCCCCAGACACCTTTCTTCTGGTGTCTTGGAGGTCAGATCCCCAGACACCTTTCTTCTGGTGTCTTGGAGGTCAGATCCCCACCAACACATTGGTGAACAAGGATCAATGGGTCATCAATGTTATACCTGAAAAATCCTATAAACTTATTTTAACAAGAAAATATAAAGTCTAACCTACCAGGACCGTACTAATTTCACAGATGGCCTCTGGAGCAGGTTTTCAGGCAGCAAGTTAACCTCCTTAAGTGTATTTGCCAGCCGTACTGGAAGTTCTTTCCGCAAAAAGAGGTAAGATGTTTTCTCGCAGGCATTGTTGCGTCCTGCAATAAAAATCAAGAGCATTACTCATTTGGGAAAAAATACTGCGATTTTAAGTGATTTTCCGGGAAAAACATACTTATGAGGTGTCCATAGGATATTCATCAGCTGTCCGGCACCACACTACATAGTGAGTGGGTCCAGAAACAGTTTGTCTGACTGACTGTACAGCTGCCCTATACATAGCTCCTCAGTACCTATTTCCTAGAAAACTCCTTTAAATTATCAAATTCTGTCATCAATTGTCACGCTGGATGAACATATCACTGGTGGTCCCCATCAGCTTCTCTCCTGATTAATAGATCTCTCAAGAAAGGATGGTAAGGCAGGCAGAATCCATCAGTCACCATCCTGATGGCTCAAGGTTCAAGCTGCTTGAAAGTGATAACATGTTTCCTATAAGGCTAGGTTCACACACAGTAAAATAAAAGATAAATATGACTGTAATTTTGAACAAATAAAGCAATGTGTGAACAGATGAAAACTGCTGTATCTAGCAAAAGCAGGCCGTAAATTTTAGGATGGTCATTGTTTGGGTGGCTGTACTCCATTATGGCCATTATCCTATTTGGTGTGTGCATTGACGGCCAATTTCCCCTTGACTTCAATTGAGAGAACTGTTATATTGAAAATATGGCTGAAATTTTAACCTCAAAATTACTATCGTATCTTTATTTTATTCTACAGATTGTGAACATTGCCTTATATATATATGATATTCTGCTCTAAACACATTTTATTACTTTTTATTTGTGGACATTCAAATGAACAGCAGACAATGTAAAGAAGGAAGGCACTAGGACTTATGGCTTGTAGAGAAGGGGTTCCCTAACAGGACATATGGACATGAGTGGTCATCCTTAGGGTGCGTTTACACAGAGAGATTTATCTGACAGATTTTTGAAGCCAAAGCCAGGAATAGATTGCAAAAGAGGATACATTTCAGTCTTTCCTTTATGAGCTGTTCACTGATTATAGTCTGTTCCTGGCTTTGGCTTCACAAATCTGTCAGATAAATCTGTCTGTGTAAACGCACCATTAGACAGCACCAAAGGGGTTGTTGACCATTTTTTTTTCCCTTTCAAATCAACTAGAGTCATAAAGTGCCAGAGATTTGTAATTTACTTCTATTAAAAAATGTCAAGTCCTCCAGTTCTTATCAGCTGCTGTATGTCCTGCAGGAAGTTGTGTATTCTTTCCAGTCTGGAGAGCAGGAGAGGTGGGGATTTGCTACTGCTTTGGACAGTTCCTGTCATGGACAGAGGTGGCAGCAGAGAGACTGGAGAGAACACCACATCCTGCAGGACATAAGCAGCTGATAAGTACTGGAAGACTTCAGATTCTTTAATAGAAGTAAACTAAATATCTCTGACACCAGTTGATTTCAAAGGAAAAAAAATTGTGAAGAACCCCTTTAAGTCAAAGCAAAGTAATTATTATGTTTAGGAGCCGCTGTATTGATAAGGCTCACTGATATTTACACAGACTACAATTAGATTTTTTGAAAAGACAAATTGCATTTCACAAAATCCCAGGAGAATATTATAAATCTGGTGGGTGGAGAGGGGGATATATAATCCACTGTACATGAAGTACAAATGACCAGTAATCGGTAATCTGAACAAAAATGGCTTCAAACAGAAGGAAAAACACTCCCTATTAATAAGGATAATAACCATAATTTCCCTCACATATGTAAAGGGACTTCCACAATGAGGCCTCTTTTAATAGCTGCCTTGTCCACAATATAAACACTCGGAATAAGCCACATTGCACTTACATTATTAAATACCCATTGCTTCCAACACTAGACCAATTACCCTGACATTATAGTGGTCCTTTGAAAGAAACCACTCCGTTTAAGTATTTACTAAACAAGTCTTTTTCTGGCTGAATTTCCCCTAGGTTGGCAAACTCCAATTCCTTTCTTCGATAATCAAGGGTTTCTTTCACCTCCAGCTCCCGATACTCTCTCCCTCGTGTAATACACATTGAGGAGGCTGAGCCGAGGGTTAGTTCTATTATTTGTGTTGTTGCCGCAAATTTTCTTTTTGATATTTCTCTCTCATTAAAGGATAACAGATCTTAATTCTTCGCAAAACAGAGTTTTACGACTAAATGAAACCTTATGCTCCCCTGGTGCTCACTTACAGCGATTTCATATCTGGGATGTAAGTCCTTTTAGACATAGAGGGGGAAGGTGCACATCCCTATCAAGACATACGGGCGAAACAAGGCCAATGTCACCAATGTTGCGGCAACACTGTGCAGCTATTGGACGCTGCATGCAGGCGTGGTTTGTCCACATGTGATGTCTGAGATACACGCCTAAGCAAAAGGTTACAGCAGTCTTCTATCAGACAACCCCTTTAAATCTAATATAAAGTGTTAAACTAGTCTATGGGAAAATTCCCTTTTTAAAAGGGTTATCCAGCGCTACAAAAACATGGCCACTTTCTTTCAGAGACAGCACAACTCTTGTCTCCAGTTCAGGTGCGGTTTGCAATTAAGCTCCATTCACTTCAATACAGCTGAGCAGCAAAACCCCGCCCAAGCTGGAGACAAGAGTGGGGCTGTCTCTAGAAGAAAGTGGCCATGTTTTTGTAGCAATGGATAACCCCTTTAAACAATGTGCGCACTATGTTATAATATCACATTATTAGATAAAAAAGAAAAAAAATTACGACTAAAATTCAGCCCTTATTTTGGTTTTATTTTACATTGTTGTTTTGAATGAAGTCATGGGTTTGCACATGTTTGGGTCGGCCACCATTCCAATCAGCAACTGGGCCACACATAATCTTCCTCTTCCTAAGAAAACATACAACAGCATGTTGTACTTTGATGGTGCATTTTTTCTGCCCCCTGTGGCTACCACTACACCAGTCATGTCAAACTCTGGCTCGCGGGCCAATTATTTTTGGCAATTCACAGATTGAGCTGCATCTGGCCTGCTGAGATCGCATTAGATTATAATATGGGTGGTCCAGACAGCCGCTCAGACTACCCAGATTATAATCTTGTAGGGCACAGGCAGTTTTTTAGTCTGCTGCCTAGGAGTATGTGAGTGGTGTCACAACGCCGGCAGCGCAGTAATGTCATCGCACATGCCCTGCGTTAGGCGCCTCCTGTGGCCTCTGGGGCCACAGAAAAGGGTGAGTCCAAGCTAATGGGTCAAGCTGTCATCCCTGGACGGCCCCCAGAACCCACCCTTTCCCTGAATACGGCCCCCCCATACTTACATAAGAAGATGAGGGGGTCGGCTGTATCTCTGTGACAGGACCGGCAGGATGGGGTAAGTATGGGGGGGCTGTATCCAGGGGTAGGGTTGGTTCGGGGCACCATTCACGAGTGATAGGTTTCCTTTAACAACTGTTCTGGGGGCTTGCTACTATATAAGATTCTATTGGGGAGGGCAGGCTACTATATAAGACACTATGGGGGAGCTCTGGCTACTAAATGAGGCTATTGGAGAGGGCTGGTTACTATATAAGAGACCATTGGGGAGGCCTGGCTACTATATGAGACTATTTGGGAGGGCTGGTTACTATATGAGGCTATTGGGGAGGGCTGGTTACTATAAGAGGCTATTGGGGAGGGTTGGTTACTATAGGAGACTATTGGGGAGGACTGGCTACTATATGAGACTACTGGGGAGGGAGGGCTGGCTACTATATGGGCCACTTAGTAGGCTGTTTACTACATGGGACACTTGGGGGCTGGCTACTATTTGGGCACTATTGGGAGGGCTGGCTAATATGTGGGCCAATTTTGGTTAGGTTGACTACTACATGGGGCCATATTGGGGAGGGGGGGAGGGTTGGCTATTACATGGGTTGGGGTTTAAATCATGTCAAAGCATAGTGCACAACACTGGGAGATGCACACCACTCACAGTGCCAGGAACGCCGCACACTGCTCTGACAATGCCAGGACCGCCACATTTTCTAATAATTATCAAGGTTGGTCTGCGACTTTGTCCAATTCTTTGATTTTTGGCCACTGTGTATTTGAGTTTGACACTCCTGCACTAGACTAAAGCCCAAGTTCTGCACTGTATATGGTCGGACTATCCCAACAGGCAAAGTACAGATGTTGGATTTCAATGGCTTATTTTCTTCTTTTTTTGCTTTATACCTACTATATCAGATTTTCAAACTACATTTTTGAACTCATCTGCAAGCTAACAGGTTTACACAATGTCAAAACTAGATTAATAAATATACTTCAAAGGGTTATCCTCAGGTCCCCTCTCTTCATGCTCCTGGCCTGCTTTCACTTCCTGCTTTGGGTGTAGGGCAGGCACCTCCAGTCTTGGTCAGTCTGTTCTGGTCAGCAGCATTTTGCTCCTGTGCTCTGCACTTTGCTATTCTGTGTTTACTTCTGCTATGCCAAGTCCCATCCTGACAGCTCCACGGCCTGGTTACTGTCAGTGTGAAGATGGGAGACAAGCAGTGAGGGAATAAGTAACCATCCTGACCACTTCAGCTAACACAGAGAGGCAGCCAGGAAGCCACAGAATGTGCTGTAAAAGGAATGGACAGCTTAGAGTGCCTAGCAGGGAGACAAAGTTAATAAGGCAAATAGAACCAATTGAAAAGTTTCTTAACGGATTTCTAACCGGTGAGCAGATTCCTAAACAGTTCCTTATCTGACCATGAAGACAGACAAGTTGCTCATTACCAAAGAAGACTCTTTACTATCTGTAATGACACTCGGGTCTTTCTTTGTGCCTCTCATAGCAGAATAGTCCTTAAGGATTAGCATGTTAGCACCTTCCTAAGCGGCCAATGACCACCATTTCTCTATTATATTAGCAATACCACCTCACGCTAGAAGATGATCTACCAACGTCACACAGCTCTGGAACAGTAAATGTAACACCACTGCAGCACAGTACTTTATGACCTGCAATTTCTTAAAAGCTTTTACAATTCTATTCATTGAATTGTAAGGACAGATTTCCCCCCACCTCACCCCCACAGAAATTGCTATGTACAATGTGTAGTTAATTAACATGGCCGCCGGAAAGCGCAGCTACAATCATTTTATAAACCTCTCTAATCAATGAGTTCTCCTCTATTTTCTGCCCATTTTTCCCAAATACTATGCCGGAAAAGGTTATTCTTATACGTGGCTACAAGCCTTTTACAAAGGTTTCATCAAATGTTTACCCTTCAAAGAACAACGTTTAAGAGGCAGAACACTTATCGAAGGCCATTTATAATGAATTTGATCCCACCAAAAAATAAATAAAAAAAAATTCTGTTCTATCGGAGGAACACTTAATGACTTTCATAAGTGTACTCAATGGTACAGGACCACAACAAACTCATCCTGTTTAGAAGTGTAATGGCCCATATTTTAGGGAACTAGATTATATGCAAAACGGCAAACTCTAACCTATACCAGCAAATTCCCCACAAGCACCCTGAATTGTGTTGACAGCCTACAGATTATCATCTTTAAACATTCTAAGGCTATGTTCACACTACGTAAGTACCATAGTAATCACGTCTGTTGTAACAATGGCTGTGATTACACAGTACTTACATAGTGCTGCACCAGGATCCGGGAGCGCCGGGATCCCTAGCGGCGCTGCAAAAAACTGATATGTCAGTTTTTTGCATCCGCTATTCATTGAATAGCAGCCGCAGAAAACCAGTCAGTTCACACAAAGGAGGGTGCGGCTCTAGTCGCACACTCTATTGTGTGCTGCGCCAGCATCCGAATTCAGCGGCAGTAAAGATCTTTTCTGACACCAGCCATTCCATCACCCGTCCGTTCGCTTTAAGATTTTCACATGGATACAAAATCTTGAGCAAGATAGATCCACCAGGTACCAGAAGGATATATTCTCTACTGCCTTATGGCTTCAGGCTTCTTTGTCATTTGATTTGACATTTTACATTACGTCTGTGGAAACTTGGCTCTATTCATAGCTGCTAAAATGTGAAGGTTGTCCTGCGGACACTATTTTATTGGCGGCCTTCAGTAAATATACTTGTAACATTACACAGCAGTAAGCTCTTCTTATATTCTAAGGGGCATGGCATCACAGCATATGATACTAGTGATGGCTTCCCCCAGTCTACATCATCAGCAGGACAGGAATCAAAGGGACAGACATCACAGTGACTGGTAACACATGCAGATGAAGAGGACCAGTTTAAGAGAACAGAACATGGCACTTGATTTACATGGGATAATTATTGTTTATGTTTTTATAATTTAGAAGTTAAAGGGATTGTCCAGGATGAGAAAATAACACAGCTACTTTCTTTCAAAAACAGCAGCACCACTGTCCTCAGGTTGTGTGTGGTATTACAATTTAGCTGAGGTCAGTATCTAATGTTGGAAAAGAAAATCTGGCTCACACTTGGTTTCTCCAGGTCATTTTGGAGATGGTCACTGGGCTTGCGGTCAGGGCTTTGTGCAAGCAGTTTGATTCCTCCACCCCAAACTCATGAAACCATGTGTCTACGGATCTCACTTTGGCTGTATGGTACAGTTCTTGTGCTGATGTCACGTCAAGGAACAGTTTAGGGCTATGTTCCCATGACAGGATTTTATTGTGAAAAGATGGACGTTTATTAGTAACGATGGCCGCAAATAATGACCATGATCTATTCATAATGAAGGCTGCTTTTTCTTGATAAATGTCAGCCCATTCCCATAGTGGAATGCTGTTACTTCTAGAGGATTCCACAGAGTCACTTTCTTAATGACCCTTCCTACTAGCAATACTCTAATTCTCTATACAGATGAGTAAGCTCTGTGCTTGATTTTATTGACCTGTTTGCAATATATGTGGCTAAAACAATCGAGATTAGGGGGGATATCACAGCTTTGGCCATATCTGGTATTTTAAAATGACATATTTTCAAATATATATTTAAATTCAACCATTCCGTCCAACAACCCCTTTAGGCCCTAAAGGGGTTGGCCACTTTATAGTAAAATTATTCAGTATACAGTATTAGTAAGTGTACTCACTGTATATACTGACTGTAGCTCCCTGTGTACCTCACAGAGCTAAAATCAGACTCCCCTCCTCCAGGCTGTGCTGTCCTGCTCTGTGCTGAGTCTGTCCATAAGATGGCTGACATGGAGGAGCATGTGACCATGCCCCGCCCCCAGTGTCCACCACTGAGCCTTTATATGCCTATGGTGGACACTGGGGGGCAGGGGGGCTGAGCATGGTCACATGCTCCTCCATGTTGGCTAGCTTATGTACAGAAACACCACACAGTAGGGCAGCACAGCCTGGAGGAGGGGAGTCTGATTTTAGCTCTATGAGGTACACAGGGAGCTGCTGTCAGTATATACAGTGAGTATACATACTAATACTGTACACTGAACTATTTTACTATAAAGCGGCCAACTACTTTAACTGAAACTGTTCAAAGGTTGTTGCCAGGTACTTTCTTACCTCCATAAGCTACCTCTTGTATACTAGTCTTCTAATTCAGGTATGTTTATAACCTATCATGGCTTCATTTGGCCAATACTGGCAGTTTGGGTAGCTGCGTGACACATCAATGAATCCATACTCAATACACTTATTACATGAAGTGTTACAAGAGTACAGAGGAGAATATGCAGACACAATGCAGGCTTACCAATGCTCTGCCAAAGTGACTGGCCTCATATGAACTTCAGCCAATCATTAATCCACAATCAGCTTGCTGACACTCATTGCTTGTTGTGGAACAACATCTAAAAGGAAGAATGTTTTGCAGCTCGGTGACTGGAAGGAAAGCCAACAAGGAGATGGCGATGGACATGAACATGGCCATGTATAAATAATGGTGATATAATTCAATGGTTTTTAAACCTGCTTTTGGAAATTACCATTATTACAGCTGCATGTTATTTAGCCGGTGGAAAGAAATAACAGACTGACCTAAACCTACTCTGCAAGCTGTCCCATTGCCTTCTCATGTGTGGTTTTACAGCTAAGAACTGATCAAACCACCAGGAGTCTTATGATGCGTTTACACAGGCAGATTTATCTGACCAATTTTGCAAGCCAAAGTCAGGAATGGACTTGACAAAAGAGGGAATCTCAGTCTTTCCTTTATGACCTGCACCCTGTTTATAGTCTGTTCCTGGCTTTGGCTTCAAAAATCTGTCAGATAAATCTCTCTGTGTAAACGTGCCATTACAGATTAGGTCTCATTACAAGATGTAGCAGCGTAATAAATGGTCGTTTTCTCCCCAAAATCAACGCATTATAAGCAAGATCTGGTGTATTTATTGCTATAGTATACATACAGTATTTACACTGTATCTCTATACATCAACATTACAGCTATATATATTCAACAACCAGACCACTGCTTTTAGAGCAGAGCAGTGGATGGTAACCTAGACAAAGAGCTGTCAACGAGAGGAAAAAGGGCATTTTATAAGGAGGAGAGAAGTTTTCTAAACGAATACATTTGCAAATATATTTATCTTGATGAACCCTACAAGTTTAGCTATGTTAGTTAACATGTGAATACCCCTTTAATAGTTGAAGTGCATATAGGAAACTAAGTAATATATCCTTTTAGAGAAAAGTGCCTTTCTCCATTTAATCAGGCTCCTTTCCTGCTCACTTCCTTGCTTCTAAATGAATCATTCACTCTGAAAAAAAGTCTGTCAGAAGATGGATCAATTTAAAAAAGTAGGTTAATGCTGTCCATACAAGTCTATGAAAAGAGACGGAGAGGGCGGGGGAAGAAAAGAAGAGGAAGAGGAGTGTATAGAAAGGGTAGATAGACACAAAGACTGTGGGAGTTTGTACTAAATGCTATACCTTACCCCTGTGCTGAAGTCACAGCTTACACTCTGGCACTGCTCTATAATGTCCTCCATGCTGCTGCTTCACGGGCATGATATAGACATATAGAAGAGCAGGATCTCTTTGTGTGTGTGTGTGTGTGTGTGTGTGTGTGTGTGTGTGTGTGTGTGTGTGTGTGTGTGTGTGTAGGGGTGGAGGGGGGTAGTGTATGAAAAATATAATAGCAGCTAGTCTCCAATGACTAACTTGTCTAAAGAAAGGAAAACTGGTGAAAAATGCCATGTACAGGTTATTTAATGTCCATAAATTGTACTGTTCCTCACATATACCATGACAGTCTCTCCCCATTATTTTTTTTTATTTTTTTTACTCAGAGTAGTACATACTTGCAACAAACTTCTAGCAGATGTGGTTGGTAAATCCACAGTAAGTAAATGTAAACCATGTACAGGTTATTTAACGTCCATAAATTGTACTGTTCCTCACATATAACATATGACAGTCTCTCCCCATTATTTGTTTTATTTTACTAAAAGATTAGTACATACTTGGAACAAACTTCTAGCAGATGTGGTTGGTAAATCCACAGTAAGTAAATGTAAACCTGCCTGGGATAAACATATATCTATCCTAAAAATAAAGGAAATAATAATATAAGAGCAGACTACATGGACCAGGTGGTCTTTTACTGCCGCTTGTTTGTATTTTTCTAAACTTACTATACACTGGTTGTATGTTTTATGCTAGTAAAAAGTATTGTTTTAAATGCCCTACAATTTCATTGAATATTCTCTGCCTTTTTAGTTGTGAAATCCTCTGCCATCTCTATAGCACATTCACCTTTATATTCAGTGCCCAATAGATATATTCCCACTGCTTCTTGCATCTTACACTGAGTGGATTCATCTGTGAAGAAATTATAACATTACACAAAGGGAACTCAAGTAAACAAATACCAACTCAAGTGGACATTCATGGTTGGATAAGGCCAGAGACGAGCACCAGAGCGTGAATAACAGCAGATACAGCAGCACCGGAGACTGGAAAAATTGTCACATTTCCCATTTAAGGGCCTGTGTTATATCGTTTATTGACTTATATGGCCGAAATACAGTTCTGTAGTGGAAAATAAGAAAAACTTAACTTTCTGATATTTCTAGGATTTGGTGATGTTTAGTCTACCCTGACCTGAAGGTCCAAATAAACTTAATTCCATTCAGTTATATGATGCAAATATATAAAAATATGACATAAGACCCCACTGACCCCATGTTTTGATGTCAACTAAACATCAGGAATCTGTCAAAATGGGATGATGATGTAGACCCTAACGTGACTACGCTCAGTACATATCCCGATAGACTGCAGTTATTAAGTCTGGCACAGATACAAGATACGTTCAGCAAATGGAATGAACATAGCTAGAATTAGGGTCCTAATACACAGGCCGATGGCAGCCTGATCAATACTGTAAACGAGTGCCAATTTGCTAGTTCGGCGCTCATTCACTGGACCTATTACACGTCCCCAAAATCATTTAGCAGGGGCTGCACACACATCGTTAGCAATGTTCGTGCAGCCCTTGCCTAAACAGTTCACATTACCTGTCCATGTACCTGGTCACCTCCTGTGCTCTGCTTCCTCCCCGCTCCCGCGTGCTGCAGCTTCAGGCGGCTCAGACAATCACTGTCTGGGACCACCATGGCCAGTGATTGGCTCAGACAGGCCACTCTGGAGCTGCAGCGTGCGGGACCAGGGAGGAAGCAGAGCGCAGGAGGAGACCAAGAACATGGACAGGTAATGTGAACTGTTTGTTGAATCATCAGCCGACGATTTTAGATCTGGGCCTAAAGAAACGTCTCATTGTCTCTATTACACAAAGCGAGAATCAGCCGAAAGACAATATGCAGTTTTCACAGGTTGCCGATATACAGAGTGACCTAAACAACAAAACATGGTGTGAATAGGGTCTATGATAAAACATGTTGTAATCCTTATTAATGCAACACATTACATATTTAATCCTTAAACTTCCTCCTACACTTTATATATAAGTTTTCCTCTTCTGACCATCAGCTCCTGACTATAAAGTCTAGCTAGGCCCTTGTGTGACCAGAGGTAAGGACCTGGCTTGCAGAAGTGCTAGACTAGAGTATTATATGATTCCATAGTTATTTAATTCCAACCCTAGGAAAAGGATTAAAACTCTATATACAGCAGCAGTTTTTTATATTATAAAAAAACATATTAAATAGAAGTCTCTTGTTATGCCTGGATTACTAATAATAATATAAAAGGACTATTTGAGTGTCTGACTTAATATAAAGCTAAAAAACCATAGCAAAGGCTTCATTTCTTTATCTCGTGGAGAAGAACCATTATGTCGCCTTATTACGTGGCCTCTTACATATCTCCGAACTCTATCTCTGATCTCAACAATCACATGTTCAATAGAGGCTCAAACACTTTACCTGATTTCTATTCTGTTAAAGAGCTTAATTTGTTTGCCTGGCTGCCCGTATGCAGAGCGATTAGTATGTTATAATGCCCTTGCTGCAGAGGTCAGGCCATATACCATCTACACTTTTCACGCCGTCGGCTTATCTGGCCTAGCGATGAGCGGCAGCCACCTCGCTCCATGCTGTGACGGGCAATTTGCACGGGCTTACAAGCAGGAAGACAATTTGTCTGTAGCTATGAATCAATTAGGCTGGCTATGATGTCAATTGCCACACAGGCCTTAAATATATGGATCCAGTTTATGATTAAAGCATTCTGTCATATCAAGTTCTTTATGGCGCCCTGGGGAGATTGAAAAATTTAGTGTAGTAAATAAATAAACTGAATTACATTAAAAAGGAATCTGACAAGTCCGTTTACCCGGCAAAACCACTCTAGCTGTCATAGACCCTAAACTAGCCATAGTCCGTCACTGTTATTAGTTTTATAGACAGGTGGTGCCATACCTGAGCTAATCAAAGAATAAGTCTGGGGATTTTGATAATATGGTAGCCGGAAGGGGCGGGTGAGAGCAGAGAGATGTCAGCAGAGAACACGGTCAGACTGAAAAGAAAACAACATTTCCTGCATGACATACAGCAGCTGATAAGTATGGGAAGACTTGAGATTTTTAAATAGAAGTAAATTACAAATCTATATAACGATAAGAAAGAAAAATATTTTTGCTGGATAACCTCTTTAAAGAGAACCTGTCACCCCCCGTCTCCAGGTCTGAAGTTTGTAGGGGTCTTAAAGGGAACCTGTCACCACTCTGCCCCCCCCAACCCCCATGTCGGGCCGACCCATATACTTACTGCTTCCACGAAGTCCCGGTTCCGTAGCCCGTCCCGCCGCTGAGAAATCCTCGCCCAAAGCCGCGTGTGCCCACCAGAGATGAGTCAAACGCCCATAGAGAATGACATCTCAGTCATTCTCTATGGACGTTGGACTCATCTCTGGTAAGCGCGCGGCTTTGGATGGGGATTTCTCGGCGGTGGGACGGGCTCTGGGATCGGGACTTCGTGGAAGTGGTAAGTATATGGGTCTGCACTGGGTGGGGGGGGGGGGGTCGGCCGGCCCTGCCCCGGCACAAGGGGGGGTGACAGGTTCCCTTTAAGACCCCTACACACTTAAGACCTGGAAATTATGGGACATGTCCTATTTTTGTACAGAATTCTGGCACGGATATCCTATAGAACCCTATGGGGACATCTGGATTTCTGGACAGCTCTGGATGTGCATGCAGTAACTGTCCAGAATTCCGGATGCATTTCTTGGCAGCCCAGCTGGGTGCTGACGCTGGCCCTGTAACTGCACACGCTCCTAATCAGCAGGGCATACAGTTAAATGCAGCGCTGTGTTTGACAACCATCGGCTACCTGTACAACACACAGCAATGTAATATGTGACCACTGAATATTATTGGTGCTGTATTCATACTCTGTGCTAATAGTACAACATTTGGGCCACAGATTTTCAAGACTACTGTCAAAGGGCATTGTAATAATAAAAATCTATATGGCTATACAGTTCCACATGTCTTCCACTAACTTCTACTATCTTTTATGCACATATCTGTTTAATAGAAGTCTACAGGTCAGGGGGGTAGGTATAGGAGGTGGAGAGGAATCTGACGGGCCCATAAAGTCTCTTCCCTATATGAGGAGGCCAGTACTATAAATTACCCATAATAGTTGGGGGTCCCATTGCACTGGTTATTTGCTGTATGGGGGAGATTTATCAAACTGGTATAAAGTAGAATTGGCTCAGTTGCCCCTAGCAACCAATCAGATTCCACCTTTCATTTTCCAAGAAATCAGTGAGGAATGAAAGGTGGAATCTGATTGGTTGCTAGGGGAAACTAATCCAGCTCTACTTTACACCAGTTTGCTAAATCTCCCCCTATGTGTCTATAGATTTCTTTTTGGATTTACGGATGTATGCAGCTAACAGGGAAGAAGCTGCGAACGTTGCCTTCAAGTTCCTTATGTAAATATACATATTTTATTTAAGAAACTGCACAAGGGTATCAGAATCCATAATCCATGTATACCTCCACTAGTGCTGGACGACCAGGGCTTTTATATTGTTTATATGGAACTTAGTCTCTAACCTGGATGTGCTGAGGTGTCCAGGGCCGACGTTCCATGGTACAGGAGCTAATCTAGTAGCTAAACATCTTCCTTAATATTTACACAACATGAAAGGAGACAATCTGCTCACTAAATGTAGCAAAAGCAATGGAACACTTATACAAACACAAGTCCGTGCACTCAGCCCAGGTTTGTTCTTGTCCAGTAAGCAGACCAAACAGCATAATAAAGCGCTCCTCCCAAGCAGCGCTGCTTAAGCACATTTATCTCACAAAATTAACTAATGAATCAGAATGATTGTGTTTTACAGGTACTTTATACTCACCGCTCTAACAAAGGTGACAATGTTTGCCATTTTCTATGGTGCAGGTACACTCACAGCTGAAGGGGATATGAGCTTAAAGAGGTTGTCCAGCAGAGAGAAAAAATCTTTCAAATTAACCGGTTTCAGAAAGTTATAAAGATTTTCAATTTACTTCTTTTTAAAAAAATGTCAAATCTTCCCGTACTTATGAGCTGCTGTATGCCCTGAAGGGGGTGGTGTTTTCTTTTCAGTTAGGCACAGTGCTTTCTGCTGCCACCTCTGTTCGAGACAGGAACTGTCCAAAGCAGGAGAGGTTTTCTATGGGGATTTGCTGCTGCTCTGGACAGCTGTCACGGGCAGAGGTAGCGACAGAGAGAACTGTGTCAGACTGAAAAGAAAAACACATTTCCTGCAGGACATACAGCAGCTTATAAGTATAGGAACGCTTGAGATTTTTAAATAGAAGTAAATTACAAAATCTATATAACGTTCTGAAATCAATTGATTTGAAAGAAAAAGATTTTTGCTGGATAACCCCTTTGACGTCAATTGAGAAAAACAGTGAACAAATACAACGGAGAGTCTGTCCAAGCACAGATTTATCAATACTCACTTATTAAATCAAATGCTGTATTATAGCCGGACTCTTTCACATCCCTCGCCTAATATAACTAAGTGTAGCCTTTATTACAGGTAAGGGTTGTCTGGAAAACATGGATACAGCCAATGACTATATCCATGTTTTCCACATAGCCTTAGGGCTTTATCCAACTAAAGCAGCCGCCGCTAATCAAATGCCGAAAGTTCGGGTTTGGATGGACTCGAGCATGCTCCAGGTTCACTCATCTCTACTATGAAGTGAATAAACCCCAACCCATCTAATAGCCAACTACCCCAATATTGCCCCATGTAGTAGTCAACCCAACCACCACTCACATACTCCTAGGCCGCAGGAATGATGGACCATGGACACTATATTCACTATTCTAAAACTGTCTTTGAAGTGAGAAGATGGGAAAATCTATAAATTCTTATGTCCGACAACAATGTAAAAAAAAAAAAAACAAAAAAAAAAACGCACACAATTCAGCCTTATTAGGATTGTGATATAGTCACATTATGAAACTGAGTGCCTAGGGCCTGTATGGAGGCTGTACTACACAACACCCAAGTGCCACTCTACAAGCTCTGTTGGCTGCAATCTGTAAGGACATATTTTTTGCTGTTATCAATGCTGACACAATATTTTTTTCTGTTGGCTTACAATTTTATATGAAGACATAGAGAGGTACACCATGAATTGGGACCCTATTATAGAACTGTACAATGGCCCTGTCCAGGAGGCCTCACATGATTTGCACTGTCCCAACGTTATCTGGATGACTATGGTAAAACTGACAAAGTGATGTATTAGTGATAAGCACAACTTGCATGCTCGAGTCCGATCGTTCAGCATTTGGTTACTTGTGGCTGAAGTAGTTAGATAGAGCCCTAGGGAGTCCAGGAAAACATGGATACAGTCATAGGTCATAGGTTGTATCCATGTTTTCCAGGACCCGCAGGGCTTAATTAGACTTCTTAAGCCACCTGTATCCAAACGCCACATGATAGGACTCGAACATGCTAGGATAGCATGTTAGGCTCATCTCTAATATATATATATATATATATATATATATATATATATATATATATATATACACACACACACACACATCAATGTGATCTCTGAATCCTCTTCCATTTACAGCAACCAAGATCGATCAGCCAGTATCATGGATGCCCTGGTCACCTCCTGACCCTTTGTGCGGCTTCTCTATTAATAGAACAGTTGAATAATTAGCCTGGAAATCTCTTCTGTCAACCAGTAAATTACCTACAGAGAGAGAATTATGTTTGAGCCTCCCGACCACTGCAGATGTATTATATCACAAAGGTCTCACCTCCCATCATTTCAAGGACATTAGGCTAGTGACAAGCAATGCAGCTTCTTCCCATAAGCCTGGAGCATGGGACGTTCTGCACAATGCCATACAGGCACAACACAAGCTTTACTACCAGGTTACTGGGATCTCCGCATGGTGCACAAAATATGCAGGTTTTAATAGGTCTGACCCGTGGTTTCGATTTCTCAGAATGACTCAGCACGCAGACTTCCTCTTTCCTTTCCAAAGACGCAGCATGTACCATCACCCAAAACACAATCAGCTAGATGTTAATAGAATTATAGATGACTTTGCTGAGGTAGCAGGAATTTTAGGTTTCAGGAAATTACTTTAATCACTAAAAGAAAAGTTCATCTGTCTAAAGAGTCATGTCCGCTTCTCACCACTCAGAAACTTTATATACAGCAGTGTGAATGGCTGAGTGTGAGTGCAGGCACATTATAGCAGCAGTGTGTATAGCTGAGTGTAAGTGCAGGCACATTATAGCAGGAGAGGATGGGAAACACAAGGACTGACAGAGACTGCAGGGAGCATGAAGGAATGAGCAGGGCAGATGTGGGCACAGTATAGCAGCACTCTCTGTGCGGGGAGAGAGGGGTTAAAGCTATGGAGAGATTACCTACAAAGTCCTGTCCCCTGATGCAAGCCCCAGCCTGAAGTGGATCTGCTATGATTTGGAAGGAGGGAGACTTCCAGGGTCAGAGTACAGGGCTGTAGACCCCGTTATGCAGACCATGCCCCTCCCTCACTCCCCCTCCCACCCAGTACAGGGAGCTCTTAAACCAAGTTACAATCTTGAAAAACTGTGAGCTCTTCTTGCAAAACGCTGTTAATCCAAGTTATTCTTAAACTGATGTACCACTGTACATGCTTTATTGGCCCCCCCTGCCCCCAGACCCTGCCTGCACCAGACAGTTTTTTTTAGTTGTGCTTTAATTTTGCATTTCATGGCTGTATATCCTCAGTACTACAATTCCCAGAATGCATTGCTTTCCCCCAGCTCTTCATTACAGTCCTGCCACCATGTCTACTCCCCTCTCAAAGATGTTGCAGAACATCTCATTTCACTGCAGACTATTTCACACCAGTGCTAGAGCTTAGATACAAGTTCCAGCCAAGCTTCCTGTGACATCAGAAGATGATGCGTTGTCTCGGGAGAGAGGGAAGAGTTAGGAAGCTGTAGACATAAACGTTTCTATTCTGGCTTCTATTTTCCATTACCTGTCAGGGGTGAAGCACACTGACGCCGGTATTATTAGCAATAACACTCAGTTTATATATCTCAGAGTGATAGTTTTTTTACACATAATTTTCGGATACTGGCGCACCCCTTTGAAGTAATGTGGGCTGTTGACCAGGTGTGGCTTGTGTTCAGAAATTCTGCACTTTTCCTAAATTCCATTAAATATTTACAAGTAGGGTGGGAAATGACATACTGTAGTTTACTGTATATGGGGAATGTACTAAACAGCTGCCTGCCCACCAATATATTATTGATCACTTCTTTGGCAGTACACAGGTCAGACTGTGACAGAAAAACACTGATTAAATGGAACCTGTAACCCCTGCACCCAGGGCAGAACCCACCAGACCCCCCCCCCCAAATACTTACACCCTCCTGCCGGTCCGTTAACATAGAAGTCACTGCCCGCTCATCCGTGTACCCAATATGCAACTTAGTAGAGATGAGTCTGATGTCCATAGGAAATCAGTGCTCCAGTGGGCATCAGACTAATTTCTTCTAATTTGCATATTGGGCATGCGAACGAGCAGGCAGCAGGAGGGGGTAGGTATGGGGTAAGTATAGGGGGGGGGATTCTTCCCTGGGTGCAAGGGTGACAGATTCCCTTTAAGGTAAATAAAGTAAATGGTTAATAGTATGTTCTCTCCGTGTTTGCGAGGGTTTCCTCCGGTTTTCTCCCACACCCAAAACATACAGATAGGTAAAAATTAGATTGTGAGCCCTATTGGCGATAGGTAGCAATAATTGGCAAAAACTATGTAAAGTGCTGCGGAATCTGTGTGCACTATACAAATAAAAGCGTTATTATTGCTCGCTGAGGGTTATAGCACATCTATTCCTGAAGCCAGAAATGTTAGTGCCCCCTCCTGTTTTTGCCTATAGAAAGTGGTAGTGTCTATGCATCTCATCTCTATCAGAGACTATGGAAACCTCATCTGGTTGAGGGCTTCTACAGCGCCTTATGTAACACTTCTCAGCACCCAAGGTGAAGACGCCTCGGTTCTTGAACCGTGTAATGAAAAGGAAGGCTGTGTTAATTATTTTCATGGATTAATTCTCAGGTGAAGGATTTACAGAGGGACGAGGATCCCTGATTTATGTCACAGGTCGCTCCTGCCTCTGCTGGAACATCTCAAAAGGTAAAAAAATAAGTAAAAGGACAATGTGTTCTCATAGCAAATAAGGGATTAGTCCTCCTAGAAGAGAAAATCCGGTGCTATTAGAGAAAACAAAACCTATGTATACCTTTAACATGCCAAAACTAGGATACATTTATCATTGTACTTGTCGGAAACGTTTGCATTTGCACAAAGATTTTGTGACTTTTTGCCTTCCACTTGAGTCATCCTATCAAATCTCCTAGAAGGAAGTCACATTTGCTTAGACTTTTGCAATAGCAGATTTATTAAAAGGGGTAGTGAGGTGTTCAACATTTATTCACTAAATAACACACATTACAAAGTTATACAACTTTGTAATGTGTGTTATTTAAGTGAATGGCCCCCTTCCCCGTGTTCCCCCCCACCACGGAAGTGTGATGCCGTATACTCACCGAATCACTGTCGACGCCGGCTGCCATCTTGGGTCCAACACATCTTCAGGAGGCCGGCCGGACCGCTCCAGCCTTCCCTCATGCCGCCCCCCCTCCAGCGTGTCATCATCTGCTTAGCTGCGATTTGCTGAGCATAACTATAGCCGAGTATACAGCATAATACTTCCGGGATGGGGGGCCATTCACTAAAATAACACACATTACAAAGTTTTACAACTTTGTAATGTGTGTTATTTAGTGAATAAATGTTGAACACCGCACCACCCCTTTTAATGAGAAAATGTTAAAGGAGAAGCCTGGTGAAAATTTTTATTAGAGTATTGTATTGCCGCCCAAAAGTTATACAAATCACCAATATACACTTATTACGAGAAATGCTTATAAAGTGTTTTTTTCCCTGCACTTACTACTGCATCAAGGCTTCACTTCCTGGATAACATGGTGATGTCACTTCCTGGATAACATGGTGATGTCACTTCCTGGATAACATGGTGATGTCACGCCCCGACTCCCAGAGCTGTGCGGACTGTGGCTGCTGGAGAGGATGATGGCAGAGGGATGCTCAGTGTCCCTTCAGTGCCCTGTGTCCCTCAGTGTCCCCCTGCCATCATCCTCTCCAGCAGCCACAGCCCGCACAGCTCTTGGAGTCGGGTCGTGACATCACCATGTTATCCAGGAAGTGACATCACCATGTTATCCAGGAAGTGAAGCCTTGATACAGTAGTAAGTGCAGGGAAAAAAGCACTTTATAAGCATTTCCTGTAATAAGTATATATTGGTAATTTGTGTAACTTTTAGCGGGCAATACAATACTATCATAAAAATTTTCGCTGGACTTCTCCTTTAAGTTGTCACACATTTTTTGTGCACATTTTTGTGTTCGTCCTATGGTAAAATAGACATATCTATGTTCCTCAAGTTGGTACAATTAAAACGATATGCAACGCACATAACTTTTATATTGTTTGTTGGCATTTAAAAAAATAAAACCTTTTTCAGAAAATAAACGTTCCTTAGAATTGCTATATAACCATGATTATAGCGCTTTTATCCTTTGGTCTATGGTGAGGTGTCATTTTTTGCGCCATGATCTGTACTTTCTATCGGTACCTTGTTTGCGCTTATGCCTTCTACTGGTTTAAGCCGTTTACAGGTTTTTGCGCTTATGCCGTTTACCGTGCGAGATTAGTAATTAGATAATTTAATAGTTCAGTCGATTACGCACTCGGCGATTCCAAACATGTTTGTTCATTTATTTATTTTAAAATGGGAAAAGGGGGTGAATCTGACTTTTATTAGGGGAGCCTACAGTATAAACAGTATTTGACATTAGCAGGGAGACAATTGGTGACAATATTGGAGCTTTCACTGTAAACAAATCCCATTGTGCAATCAGTACTGCAGAACAAACAGGAGCCTTCCCATCCACAGTGCAGGATGGAGCAGCAGATACATAACTGGGACACCACTTGTTGGTGTTCTGGAAAAGGAAACTATTCTGGAGATATCTCATCAGACTTTTTTCCAATGCATCGAAAATAAATTAGCACAAAATTTTACTAATTTCTGTCAGCTCCTATGTTATATCTCCCTAGTGTCCCTCTTTTGGAGGGACACTCCCTACTTTTCCCTACTTATTTAGAGCGTGGAACAACAGCAAAGATACATCAGACAACGTAGAAGGGAATTTCTATAGGGAGACCTGTCGCACGCTACCATTGTGTGTCTGAGGGAAGAATCACACCTGTCACCTTGCTGCGGGCCATAGCTTTACATGCTGCTGCCTCCTACTACACAGCTCTATGGCCCGTCCCACAATTCCCCAGTTTGGAGCAGGTATGACAATATTCCGGCACATATCAAGTTTAAAAAGAAAAAAAAAAAAAGTTTTTACAACTTCCCATGTAAAGACCTCAACAAGATGATTATTCCTTTCTGCAGAGAACATAGGGAAACAAAGCTCTGCAATCAATGCCAGTGAGACTTAAAGGGGCTGTTCTGTATCTGATCAGGATGCTTGAGCAGAGAGTGGTTACAACGAGCGTCACTCAAATAGGAGAACCCCTTTAAATTTCAGTATTTAGGCAATTTATGGACCTGTAAGCCGACCCTGACATTATCCCGTCCCACTCCAGCCACCATGAGGGGATCAGGATCGGGTTTTCCTGTAATACATCTGTGTGCTCTGCAGTTTTCACTGGTCGTCATTTACCCTCAATTATAGGAAATAACACGATCAGGATGGAGGTCACAAATAATAACCTACTGTGATACAACTGATAGACTGCAGCGGCATAGGTAGTCACTTATCAATGGATGGGGCTGTCAGGGCTACTGTACTAATATCTACTGTCACTTATCATAAGTGTGTATAGAGCGAAGGCAGGCAAAGGGGCAGAGTCATTACAGATCTCAATGGAACCGAAAGTAAAAGGTCCCAACTAGTTGCTGTATGTAGCTATAGTGCAACTATGTCCCAACTATGTAGCTATACTGCCAGTTGTTTCCCTGAAGTGGAGTGGGCATACACCAATTCACTGGCAAATGCATACACTGTCACACATTACATCCACTGGGCTCAGTGACATCATCAGACGCTACATCCACTGGGCTCAGTGACATCATCAGACGCTACATCCACTGGGCTCAGTGACATCATCAGACGCTACATCCACTGGGCTCAGTGACATCATCAGACGCTGCATCCACTGGGCTCAGTGACATCATCAGACGCTACATCCACTGGGCTCAGTGACATCATCAGATACTGAGTACACTGGGCTCAGTGACATCATCAGACGCTACATCCACTGGGCTCAGTGACATCATCAGACACTGAGTACACTGGGCTCAGTGACATCATCAGACGCTACATCCACTGGGCTCAGTGACATCATCAGACGCTGCATCCACTGGGCTCAGTGACATCATCAGACGCTACTTCCACTGGGCTCAGTGACATCATCAGACGCTACATCCACTGGGCTCAGTGACATCATCAGACGCTACATCCACTGGGCTCAGTGACATCATCAGACGCTACATCCACTGGGCTCAGTGACATCATCAGACACTGCGTACACTGGGCTCAGTGACATCATCAGACACTGCGTACACTGGGTTCAGTGACATCATCAGACACTGCGTACACTGGGCTCAGTGACATCATCAGACACTGCGTACACTGGGCTCAGTGACATCATCAGACACTGCGTACACTGGGCTCAGTGACATCATCAGACACTGCGTACACTGGGCTCAGTGACATCATCAGACACTGCGTACACTGGGCTCAGTGACATCATCAGACACTGCGTACACTGGGCTCAGTGACATCATCAGACACTGCGTACACTGGGCTCAGTGACATCATCAGACACTGCGTACACTGGGCTCAGTGACATCATCAGACACTGCGTACACTGGGCTCAGTGACATCATCAGACACTGCGTACACTGGGCTCAGTGACATCATCAGACACTGCGTACACTAGGTTCAGTGACATCATCAGACACTGCGTACACTGGGCTCAGTGACATCATCAGACACTGCGTACACTGGGCTCAGTGACATCATCAGACACTGCGTACACTAGGCTCAGTGACATCATCAGATACTACACACACTAGGCTCAGTGACATCATCAGATACTACACACACTAGGCTCAGTGACATCATCAGGGCTCAGTGACATCATCAGATACTACACACACTAGGCTCAGTGACATCATCAGGGCTCAGTGACATCATCAGATACTACACACACTAGGCTCAGTGACATCATCAGGGCTCAGTGACATCATCAGATACTACACACACTAGGCTCAGTGACATCATCAGGGCTCAGTGACATCATAGGTGCACTTGAACTCACCGAAATCCAGGAACTGCTTGATGGAGAGAGGGGAGGGGGAGAACTTGGAGTAGTACTCGATCTGATTGGGGATGGTGTTCTTCAGCAGGTAGACGCACAGCCGCATGGTGCTCCTCTGCAGGTAGGTGACCACGTACCGATACCAGGATCAGCAATGACCACATCTACATAGTGACAGAGCGCAGCGCCATGTATATGAATGGAGAGCGCAGCGGGCGGGGATGCAGCTCACTAAGGTCCACAACACTGCTAGAGATCGCCAGTAATAGGAAGCGGAGAGCCACGGCTCACAGGCCCCTCCTACCCAGCCGCCGAGGCCTCGGACACGCCCCCCGACCGCGCGTTCCCGCACGTAGCACGTTCACACCGGCATTCCTGCTTCAAGATACAGGCCGCAGAGAGGGGGCGTGCCTGCCAGCTCTTCCCCGCCCAGTCAGCGTTTTCTCCTTCCTGATTGGTGGAGCGGTATGACAGCTTTCATCCCGTTTAGGTAGCGCAGGTAAATAGTGGGCGGGGCGCGCTGATACATGACGTCATCTTGGGACTTGGCTCAAAGGATTTAGGAACGTGTCAGTTTCCTCGTGATGACACCTGAGCTGCCAGCTGAGAGGTCGCTATGTGACGCCGCAAACACTCTGCTTTACAGCATCCATGGCGGCTAGGACTGACGCGTCCTACAGGATGCAACAGATTGGGGACAACACCATCCCGAGCGGGGGCGTGCTCAGTACCGTCACTGACACTCATAGCATCACCATCCATCTCAGCAGAGACATCCCATTGTAGGTTATTAGAGACATCTGCAGAGACATCCCATTGTAGGTTATTAGAGACCTCAGCAGAGACATCCCATTGTAGGTTATTATATGGAGACCTCAGCAGAGACATCCCATTGTAGGTTATTATATGGAGACCTCAGCAGAGACATCCCATTGTAGGTTATTATATGGAGACCTCAGCAGAGACATCCCATTGTAGGTTATTAGAGACCTCAAAAGAGACATCCCATTGTAGGTTATTAGAGACATCTGCAGAGACATCCCATTGTAGGTTATTAGAGACCTCAGCAGAGACATCCCATTGTAGGTTATTAGAGACATCTGCAGAGACATCCCATTGTAGGTTATCAGAGACCTCAGCAGAGACATCCCATTGTAGGTTATTAGAGACCTCAGCAGAGACATCCCATTGTAGGTTATTATATGGAGACCTCAGCAGAGACATCCCATTGTAGGTTATTAGAGACCTCAGCAGAGACATCCCATTGTAGGTTATTAGAGACATCTGCAGAGACATCCCATTGTAGGTTATCAGAGACCTCAGCAGAGACATCCCATTGTAGGTTATTATATGGAGATCTCAGCAGAGACATCCCATTGTAGGTTATTAGAGACATCTGCAGAGACATCCCATTGTAGGTTATCAGAGACCTCAGCAGAGACATCCCATTGTAGGTTATTAGAGACATCTGCAGAGACATCCCATTGTAGGTTATTAGAGACCTCAGCAGAGACATCCCATTGTAGGTTATTATATGGAGACCTCAGCAGAGACATCCCATTGTAGGTTATTATATGGAGACCTCAGCAGAGACATCCCATTGTAGGTTATTAGAGACCTCAAAAGAGACATCCCATTGTAGGTTATTAGAGACATCAGCAGAGACATCCCATTGTAGGTTATTAGAGACATCAGCAGAGACATCCCATTGTAGGTTATCAGAGACCTCAGCAGAGACATCCCATTGTAGGTTATTAGAGACATCTGCAGAGACATCCCATTGTAGGTTATTAGAGACCTCAGCAGAGACATCCCATTGTAGGTTATTATATGGAGACCTCAGCAGAGACATCCCATTGTAGGTTATTATATGGAGACCTCAGCAGAGACATCCCATTGTAGGATATTAGAGACCTCAAAAGAGACATCCCATTGTAGGTTATTAGAGACATCAGCAGAGACATCCCATTGTAGGTTATTAGAGACATCAGCAGAGACATCCCATTGTAGGTTATTAGAGACATCTGCAGAGACATCCCATTGTAGGTTATCAGAGACCTCAGCAGAGACATCCCATTGTAGGTTATTAGAGACATCTGCAGAGACATCCCATTGTAGGTTATTAGAGACCTCAAAAGAGACATCCCATTGTAGGTTATCAGAGACCTCAGCAGAGACATCCCATTGTAGGTTATTAGAGACATCCCATTGTAGGTTGAGACCTCATCAGAGACATCCCATTGTAGGTTACTAGGTGGAGACCTCAGCAGAGACATCCCATTGTAGGTTATTAGAGACATCTGCAGAGACATCCCATTGTAGGTTATTAGAGACCTCAAAAGAGACATCCCATTGTAGGTTATCAGAGACCTCAGCAGAGACATCCCATTGTAGGTTATTAGAGACATCTGCAGAGACATCCCATTGTAGGTTATTAGAGACCTCAAAAGAGACATCCCATTGTAGGTTATTAGAGACATCAGCAGAGACATCCCATTGTAGGTTGAGACCTCATCAGAGACATCCCATTGTAGGTTACTAGGTGGAGACCTCAGCAGAGACATCCCATTGTAGGTTATTAGAGACATCTGCAGAGACATCCCATTGTAGGTTATTATATGGAGACCTCAGCAGAGACATCCCATTGTAGGTTATTATATGGAGACCTCAGCAGAGACATCCCATTGTAGGTTATTAGAGATCTCAGCAGAGACATCCCATTGTAGGTTATTAGAGACATCAGCAGAGACATCCCATTGTAGGTTATTATATGGAGACCTCAGCAGAGACATCCCATTGTAGGTTATTATATGGAGACCTCAGCAGAGACATCAAATTGTAGGTTACTAGGTGGAGACCTCAGCAGAGACATCAAATTGTAGGTGACTAGGTGGAGACCTCAGTAGAGACATCCCATTGTAGGTTATTAGAGACCTCAGCAGAGACATCTCATTGTAGGTTACTAGGGGGAGACCTCAGCAGAGACATCCCATTGTAGGTTACTAGGTGGAGACCTCAGCAGAGACATCCCATTGTAGGTTATTAGAGACCTCAGCAGAGACATCCCATTGTAGGTTATTATATGGAGACCTCAGCAGAGACATCCCATTGTAGGTTATTAGAGACCTCAAAAGAGACATCCCATTGTAGGTTATTAGAGACATCAGCAGAGACATCCCATTGTAGGTTATTAGAGACATCAGCAGAGACATCCCATTGTAGGTTATTAGAGACATCTGCAGAGACATCCCATTGTAGGTTATCAGAGACCTCAGCAGAGACATCCCATTGTAGGTTATTAGAGACATCTGCAGAGACATCCCATTGTAGGTTATTAGAGACCTCAAAAGAGACATCCCATTGTAGGTTATCAGAGACCTCAGCAGAGACATCCCATTGTAGGTTATTAGAGACATCTGCAGAGACATCCCATTGTAGGTTATTAGAGACATCTGCAGAGACATCCCATTGTAGGTTATTAGAGACATCAGCAGAGACATCCCATTGTAGGTTATTAGAGACATCAGCAGAGACATCCCATTGTAGGTTGAGACCTCATCAGAGACATCCCATTGTAGGTTACTAGGTGGAGACCTCAGCAGAGACATCCCATTGTAGGTTATTAGAGACATCAGCAGAGACATCCCATTGTAGGTTATTAGAGACATCAGCAGAGACATCCCATTGTAGGTTGTTAGAGACCTCAAAAGAGACATCCCATTGTAGGTTATCAGAGACCTCAGCAGAGACATCCCATTGTAGGTTATTAGAGACATCTGCAGAGACATCCCATTGTAGGTTATTATATGGAGACCTCAGCAGAGACATCCCATTGTAGGTTATTATATGGAGACCTCAGCAGAGACATCCCATTGTAGGTTATTAGAGATCTCAGCAGAGACATCCCATTGTAGGTTATTAGAGACATCAGCAGAGACATCCCATTGTAGGTTATTATATGGAGACCTCAGCAGAGACATCCCATTGTAGGTTATTAGAGACCTCAGCAGAGACATCAAATTGTAGGTTACTAGGGGGAGACCTCAGCAGAGACATCCCATTGTAGGTTATTATATGGAGACCTCAGCAGAGACATCAAATTGTAGGTTACTAGGTGGAGACCTCAGCAGAGACATCAAATTGTAGGTGACTAGGTGGAGACCTCAGTAGAGACATCCCATTGTAGGTTATTAGAGACCTCAGCAGAGACATCTCATTGTAGGTTACTAGGGGGAGACCTCAGCAGAGACATCCCATTGTAGGTTACTAGGTGGAGACCTCAGCAGAGACATCCCATTGTAGGTTATTAGAGACCTCAGCAGAGACATCCCATTGTAGGTTATTATATGGAGACCTCAGCAGAGACATCAAATTGTAGGTGACTAGGTGGAGACCTCAGCAGAGACATCTCATTGTAGGTTACTTGGTGGAGAACTCAGCAGAGACATCCCATTGTAGGTTACTAAACACCTCAGCAGAGACATCCCATTGTAGGTTATTATATGGAGACCTCAGCAGAGACATCCCATTGTAGGTTATTATATGGAGACCTCAGCAGAGACATCCCATTGTAGGTTACTAAACACCTCAGCAGAGACATCCCATTGTAGGTTATTATATGGAGATCTCAGCAGAGACATCCCATTGTAGGTTATTAGAGACCTCAGCAGAGACATCCCATTGTAGGTTATTATATGGAGACCTCAGCAGAGACATCCCATTGTAGGTTATTATATGGAGACCTCAGCAGAGACATCCCATTGTAGGTTATTAGAGACCTCAGCAGAGACATCCCATTGTAGGTTACTTGGTGGAGACCTCAGCAGAGACATCCCATTGTAGGTTACTAGGTGGAGACCTCAGCAGAGACATCCCATTGTAGGTTACTAGGGCAGTCGGCCACCATCTAATTTGATACTATGGATCCATCAAGCTACAAAGTGTATTGGCTATGGTGCTTTTGTGAACACATATCCCTAAATAGTACAAATAGAAAAAGGCCATACTCACCTCCCTTGATCTCCCGCAGCTCCTGGTCTGACATTGCTGGTCCTCACTGCCCTTCTTGCATCTGAGACAAAGTAGTCTCAGGAGGACCTGCCCATTCAGGCAGTCACTGGGAGATGGGACCCAGTAATGCTATTGGCTGAGCAGGCAGTTCCCTCAGAGATTATTCTGTCTTGGATGTAGGAAATGGTGGTGACAAGCGGGAGATTGGATGATGTCAGTTCTTGAAGACTTAAAGTGAAGGTACCACTAGGTTCATCGTTTGTTTATATATGAGATGCGCCGGCGCAGGGATGCGGTCTATTCCCAAGCACTGGCCAGGCATGAAGCACTGGGGACGGGCCTGGTGAAGCCCCCTCTCTACTGTGACGGGGGTCCAATAGAATCAATAGAGCTGCGTCACAGAAAGAGAGTGTCAAACTGGGGGCCGGCGGGCCTGCCGCCAGTGCTTCATGCTGGCCGGTGCTTGGCAATAGACTGGTGCTGTGCGCGGTAACCGGGTGGGTCAAAAAAAAGAAGCATGGCACTGGTATCCCCTCGCCGGTGTAAAAAAACAAAAAGCAATGTACCTAGTGGTACATTCACTTAAAAAAACACATCCTGAAATACACCTTTTAGAGATAGGAGACCAATATGATAAAGTCTTACAGAATGAGCTTCTGGCACATCCATAGTACATGATGGGGGGCATTTATTAAGACTGGTGTTATCTGTATGCCAGTCCTACCTAAATACCCGCCCCCATATCCCATGCAGCAGTCTCAGAAATCTACTAGGTCGGAGCTGGTGTAGGCATAAATCATGGTAAATCCATAATGAGAGGAGGCCACACATCCTCTGCACCTTGCTGCCCCACCACCCCCTGTCTGCCCATCAGGTGAGCACGGATGTTTGATGATGCAACTCAACATGGTTGTTTGGGCTACAGTATATAAAGGTTTATAGTCAGCTATTATAAAGGGCTAGGTTTGTATCCATGTCAAAGGCCACAAGGAGACTGTGCTACAGATTCTATGAAAAAGTCATAAAAAAGAGCCTAGTAAGATTGTATTATTAGTTAAAATAACGGATACCATAAAGTAAACTCCATAGTCAGAGAGGTCTACTAGACGCTGTTGGTGATAACTGGATTCGGCACTGCTGATATTTTCGATTATTCTATTCTTAGCCCTAGGACTGCATCCACCTTCTGAATCTGTG